>NC_045542.1:1997218-2107218 GCF_009769535.1 Thamnophis elegans | reverse complement strand
GATTGTATAGAATGAAATGGAAATAAAAATATTATGTTAAAAAAAAAGAAAAAAGAAGAAGAAGATAAAAAACACTCATGAACCCCATGTTCTAAAGCAGGTCATCCAAAACATTGGTAACCCTGTTTTTTTATTTATATACAGGCATACATGCACACACATGTAATACTGGGAGACTAGATCTTGGTAAAAAGCTCCTGTCAATTTCATCCTACTGACTTATTGAATAATTGCCTTGACATTAGAAACCAGTTGGGCAAACACCTTAGATCAGTGTTTCTCAACCTTGGCAACTTGAAGATGTCCGGACTTCAACTCCTAGAATTCCCCAGCCAGCGAATGCATTCGCTGGCTGGGGAATTCTGGGAGTTGAAGTCCGGACATCTTCAAGTTGCCAAGGTTGAGAAACACTGCCTTAGATGGAAAATTTCCCACAAATAATGCAGTTATTTAGATTTTATTTTTTACACTAGAGTGCCATGCATACGTGCTGCACAAAAGATAAACTTTTTACCTCCACTCATTCTACGACTATTCGTCTCAGGCTAGTCCTGTTATTGAGCCACACTAAAAAATTTCCTGATTGGGGGGTTTATCATTGAAAGGACATCTTTACCGTACTGTACAGTGTAGTTTCTTCAACTCCTGAGTGGGACCAAGAAATTATTGAGATCTATTTTGTGTGTGTGTGTGTGTGTGTGTGCTTTAGCTGTGTTGTGTGAGCACAAAGGAGAAGGCAGGGATCGTAACTAGAGGACCAGGTCTACTGGAGTTTGCTGTTCTGTCTCTTTCTCTGGCTTTGTCTGGGTTTACTAGGTGTTAATTCTGATTCTGTGTTGTCTGCTGTGAAACACAGCTGGGAATTGGCGCTGGTTATGGCATTACCACATTGAGCGTTGAAGACAGACAAATGTCCCGTTTCAGGTGGCTGCGAAGCAAGATTATGCGGGGATGAAAACCCTGCAATTTTCCCTGCCAGTTGTGCTCTCCCGCTCTTTCGTTTCTGATTAGAATTCCTTCCATTTCCTGCTTTTGTGGACTGTGTATTCCAAGCGCTGTGCAATTTTTGTAATAAGCCGGCAATTAAAAAAAGATTTGTAAAATAATTTTAAAAAAATGGCGAGTATAGAAGGGAAGCAGATGAAGGTCAGTCCAAGTATCCTGCCTTGTACCGCAGGCTGAGCAGACAGAACATTTATTTGATAGGAGACTGGACATAGTAAAAGATATAGTAAAGCAAATGTAAGCGGTGTAATCCGAAAGAACCTGGAATGTGATGGCTGAGTAGCACTTCAACTCTCATGTTCAAATCCTGTCGCTTCCTGTGTTCTCTGATTGATTTGTGTTTGCCTAAGGATAACAAGGTTTTGGTTCTCACATATAGCAATAGCTCTGGAGTCACTGGGGATAGATAAACATTTTCTGCTTTTCTCTGCTGATAGGCCTGAAAGCTGTTTTTTTCTCCATAATTTTCATCGATACTATCATTTTTAAGGCCAAAAAAAACAACAACTTATATTTGTTAGTTTTTCATAATATGGGTGCAAAATTCTTCCTAGTCAGCAGTCATTTGCAGCTTTTATTTGGGTAATACGTTTTTGTTTACTAAAATTTGCCCTTACCTTCAAAGTTTGCAATGTTGTATATCCTCATTTCCATTCCCACAATAATGTGAACACCGTAGGTAATTTTACTAGGAGTAGAATTGGTAGATATATCCATAGTTCTGTTTATGTGTATATATATATGTATGTATGTATGTATGTATGTATGTGTGTATATATGTGTGTATATATGTGTGTGTGTGTATGTGTGTGTGTATATATATATATATATATATATATATATATATATATATATATATATATATATATATATATATATATATATGTTATATTTATGCTGATAAATAAATAAAGGGAGACTAGTATAGATCTATTTCAAGCTATTTAGCTCTCATCAGCTAGCCATACCCATACTAAATAGCTTGAAATAGATCTATACTAGTCTCCCTTTATTTATTTATCAGCATAAATATAACAAATGTAACAAAAAGGCAACAGTAAAAAATATTGTGTTTCTGTCTGGATGGTCTCTTGTGACGAGCCTAATGACAGAGAGTGGAAGTGTGACCTTCCTCCCATACTTGGGCATACCAGGGGTTGTGACTTTAAGTGTATATATATATATATTAGATTTTTACAACCCCTGGTAAGCCCCAATTATGGGAGGAAGCTAACTGCTTCCATCATCTGTCCTTCGGCTCGTCACAAGAGTCCATCACGACAGAAACCCAATATTTTTACTGTTGCCTTTGTTATATTTGTGTTTTATTTGTTTAGTCTTCCTTTATTTATTTATCAGCACAAATAAAACATATATATATATATATATATATATATATATATATATATATATATATATATATATATATATATATATGGTGTATTTATTTAGATATTTGATATACTGATAGTCCTCAACTTATGACCATTTGTTTAATGACTGTTTAATAGCAATAGCAGTTAGACTTATATACCGCTTCACAGGGCTTTCAGCCCTCTCTAAGCGGTTTACAGAGTCAGCATATATTGCCCCCACAGCCTGGGTCCTCATTTTACGCACCTTGGAAGGATTCTAAAGTTATAACAGTGCTGAAAAAGTGATTTACGACTAGGCCTTGCACTTATGACCACCACAGAATCCCCATGGTCGTGTTATCAGAATTTATGCACTTGTTATTTGCATGTAATTACAATGTTTATGGAATCCTGGCGGGGAGGGGTGTCACTGATCACCATTTGCTCTGTTTCCAGCAGTTTCTGACAAGCAAAATCAATGGGGGTAGTGGGATTATTTTAAACAATCACATGATTCACTTAACCCAGTGTTTCTCAACCTTGGCAACTTGAAGACGTCTGGACTTCAACTCCCAGAATTCCCCAGCCAGCATTCGCTGGCTGGGGAATTCTGGGAGTTGAAGTCCAGACGTCTTCAAGTTGCCAAGGTTGAGAAACACTGTCCTAACCACTGTGGAGATTAGCTTAATCTCTGCAGCAAAAAAATGTCACGAAATCAGGCACAACGCAACTACCACATTGCTTAGTGATGGATATTCTGGTCCCAACTGTAGCTGCAAATTAAGGACCTGTAATGAACACTCCATCCATCCATCCATCCATCCATCCATCCATCCATTCATGTACCTTTCTAAGTATAATAACAAACTGATCTGAAATTAATTCCAGGTGGTCTGGAATCCACACAGACCCAGCTCATCGGTAATTCTTTTCCACAACCCCTTCCCCCAAAGTTAACGAAATACTTACTTATAAATGTAGCCTTGGAGAGAAATAATGATGTCATAGGAGGGAATGAATTTGGAATGTGATGCCAACTCTGTTTTAAGATCATTCACCATGCTATTCCTGCACTAAGGAATTCCATACTCGGGGCTGGGGTGGGGGGTTAATCATATACCCTGTGAATGTTTAGGCACTTTCTTATTTTACGTAAGAATTGAATTGTTTTATTACTTTAAAAAAAGCTCTATTGAAAATGGCACAATAGCTCCACCTGTGGCCACTTGAAGACATAATTGTGCAATGCATTTCATTGTGTACTAGTGTTGTGTGCAGTTAATTCTTATTCCCTCTGAATAAGCCGGGTGGTGTTCACCTTTCCACTGAAATCCTATCACTCCATAAATGGCTATGGAAGAGATTTTAATCTGTACTGTATAGAGAACATAGTGCAGATGTGAGAAAGGGAAACTTATGGTTGCAATTGGATCAACCATTTTCATGTATCAGAAAATCAGAATATCACTCCGTTGATAATTCGTGAAAGGATACAGCATTTGCCACATTCTTTGCTTTGTTGCTGTTGGGACTGGCATTCAGTTTCTGGGTGTTTTTTTTCTACAGTACTATCATTTAAAAGCACAGAATAAGATTGTGCTGTTATTGGTAAAGATCCAATACTTTCATTCTCTCTCTCTCTGCCTGGCCATTGTCCAGTCCTGCCCCCTTTCCCTCCTTATTAAAGTCCCCCCCCTCCCTCCTGCTTGCTTACATATGTTGACACATTGCCACGATTGTAACTCTGCACCATCCATTTTATCACCACCTCAATTTTGTCTGTTACCAGAATCTAAAATCCTAATAGATTTAATGATTCCTCACCAGAGCTAATTCCCCAACATGATGGATATGATTTTGCATAACAGTTATCCACTATTTCAGGGAGAAATTTGCTTCATATTAGTTAAAGTGCTTCAGTAAACAACAGCATTTACTTGGGGTTATATTAGTTTTGATAATGTACACACATTAAGATAATATGTAGGAAAGTACTGTAACCAAAAATGTTGGTTTAAATTGATAGTTCACAAGTGCTTCATGTGTTTCTCATAACTATCCGTCTACTTCACTATACTAGAAAGACAAAAAGTACAACTCTTCAGTATTATTTCAGATCATAATATTGATCTTTTCTGCACAGAAATGAGAGGAGGGAGGAGTAGGGGAGATGTAATTCACAAGTTACATCTTTTTATTAGCCTGGTTGAAATTATTCACGAGTGACACTTTGAGTCGATAAATCCTCTATGAAAATCTGTATGGATTATGAGAGTTATTTTTCATAATTATTATACCCCCCCCCCAAAAAAAATAGTTACCAAACCATAGAACACCAAAACACGGGAGCCTCTTCCTATCTATGTACAGATAGGTGCAGCCTTGTAGCAGCCTACTGTATTTTTATTTTTTATCTCTATTTTTAAAATCATGTTTCTTGTCTGTTGTGAGCCACCCAGAGTCCCTATGGGAGTGGGCAGCATACAAATTCTAATAAGCTAATAAACTTGAACTCATTTAGCAATCATTCACAGTTACAACGGTGAGAAAAAGTAACTTTACAAGTCCCCTCATTTATAATTTTTTTAGGTCTGTAAAGCAAAGGAAAACTGAATATCATTCACTTAGCAACTTCTTAATTTCATGGCTAATTAGTCACTGGTCCTATGATAGCTAAACAAGGAGTACTTGTAGAAGGATTTTGCCGTCACAGATTTCCTTCTTATATATTCACATATTCTTATACTACTATCTTAACCTTACTTCTCATTAATAGTCAGAGCTTTTAAATTCTTGTACCGTGGATTATCTCTTTCTAGTTTATACAGCAAGGAGGAAAGTCCCATCAATTAAAGACAAAATTCTCATTTATATTGATTTTTTCACCACTATGGTCCTATAAAGATGAAACAAACTATAAAATTGGAAATTTCTGAGGGCACAAATTTGGCAACCATCTCTTCACATCCAATTTCTTGAATCAGAAGTAGAGAGTTAATTAAGGTTTAGAGAGCTAGTTTACTTCTGTAATGTGAAGTGGTTTAAGAAGAAACTTTCATTTTTCTTTGAATTTCAATGTAAAGAAATATATTTGAAAAGATGAATATAATCCAACTCTTAGTTTTTCTTATCATGGCATATCTGTTAGTAGTAGTACGTTTTATGGGGAAAAAAGTAACAAGAGAAAATAGATTCCAAGGGAAAAAATGGGTGTGGTGATTAAAGGATGGATAGATAGAAATTACAAAACCCTGGGTTGTTATCCTTGATTTCAAGCATTCTCTTTCAGGCCAAACCACATCATAAAATAGGGAGGGGAAGCATTATGCACACCACCTTGAGTTGTACATACCGTAGACAGAATATAAACAATCATTTTATGATTTATCAATTGTTGCTTGTAACTTATGACCAATGATTATAACTATGATTTATGATCTATGACCTATTAGTTGCTGTTTATATGTAGACTGTGAGTTTATACACCAGAGACAAATTCCTTGTGTATCCAATCACATTTGGCCAATTAAGAATTCCATTCCATTCCAGGAAGGAAAGGAGGGGAGGAAGGAAGTAGAGAATGGAGGGACGAAGGAATGGAAAGGAGTGGAGGGTGGAAGAGAGAGAAAGAGAAGGAGAGATAGTAGGAGAGGAAGAAGAAATGTGGAGGAGAGGTAGGGGAAGAAGAAAGAGGTAAGGAGAGGTGGGTGGAAGGGAGAGAAAGAGAAGGAGAGGAGGGAGGAAGAGAGAAAAAGAGAAGGAGAGAGGGTAGGAAGGAGAAGAAAGAGGGTAGGAGTAGCGGAGAGGTAAGGGAAGGAAGAAGGGGAAGGAAAGGAGGAAGGAAGGAAGTAGAGAATGAAGGGGGGAGAAAAGAAAAGAAAGAGAAAATAAGGTGGTGTCATAGCAGGTGCGAAGGATGGTAAACAAAGCATTCCAAACTATACCTTATAACCTTTAAAATGGAATAATAATAATAATATAAGAATGGCAAAGAAAAAGAATAACTATGTGAATGTATACTTATAATTGTATGTAAGAGAATAAATGACAGTAAGGATATAAAGCACAATATAGGTAAACAATATTTGGTTATAAATAGCTAAGTATAAATAAATACAGAATTGTACATAAAAATGGATAACGAACAAGGAGATTATGAATGCAAGATAGAAATGTATAGAAGGGAAAACACTAACTGCAAAGAAACCGATTCGGAACTGCGGTATGATATACGATGGAACTTATTGTTCCTATGTTGTTTTTAAGTCGTGTGTTTGTTTCTGTTGATGTGCTTAGGTGTTTAAAATAAAAATTAATACAAAAAAAAAAAAAGAATTCCATTCTTTGCTAAAAGATGAAACTTACCTAAGGAATGGTAATCTAGCTCTCTATGTCAGATGTGGGCATTTTAAGACCCCCTGGACCACATCCAGCCTTTGGCTGTTCCTGTCCAGCCTGCACGATGTCAGTTGGAAATTAGAAATCAAATGTAAGTAAGGGTGAGATAGGTAAGTAAGGCATGTCTGTCAGTAACTAATAGTTATTGGGTTTACAAACAAAAAGAAAAATTGGAAGACATCATACTTGTTCAGAACAGCAGGCCAGAATCTCAGCTCAGTATGTCACATAATGAGAATCATGAAATTACGCAGTGAAAGCTATGATCCTTATTATATAGCAGCAACTCCCACTAAACATACATATAATTCAAACTTCAAGAAGATATTTTCAAATCTAGGTACTTGCACCAAACCAAGATCATATCGAACTGATGATGCATGCAGAGAAATCGAGAGGAAAACCTTACTGTATAAGTTTTATTTTTTGCAATGTGGTTTTGTCACATGCCACCTCTGGAAAATCTCTTGCTCTTAAGAGATATGAAAATGAATTCCCCAGTTTAAAAATGGAGGAATTGATTTCCTAATTACATTGCTTGAATCAATTTAAATTTCAATCTCTTAACCTTCAGTGCATTTATTGAAAATCAATAGTTGCAAGAAACTTTGGTGTTTCTTTGCAAAACAAACAAATATTTAAAGAAATGAAGGAAGACTATTCAGTTCAGACATGGTGGTATATGCAGGTGTGACATCTGAAATAAATATTAACAACCATTACAAACAGAATATTATTTCAATCCCCATAAGATATTACCATTTTTAAAAACACAGTTGCTTATATTTTCAAACAGTCAAGGCAGTTTGAAACAGTCCAAAATAACTAGGAAAATAAATAATACGATTATATGTATTCGCTATTTCAATCATCAGAAAAACAAAGTTCTGGATATTTCTAAAATAATTGTTTTTTTGCTCTATTTATCTCTGAATAGTTTGCCCAACAAACAAATATAGTGTCAAGAAAATGAGAATTGCATCACAGAAGCATTAACCAAAGGCTGTATTTTTTTAAAAAATAAAACAAATATGATGGTCTGATTATTGGCATAGAAATTCATTTCAGAAGTATTTCCTCTTTTTAAAGATATTGTTATATGGGACAATCTAGTGCAGGCATGGAAACCTGACTTATTAAATGTTTCTGCATTTTTCTTGTGAAATTTTCTTGAAAGAATTTGGAGCCACATACTTCTGTCATCACCTAGGAATCTGGAATGTGTTTGCAGGATTCCTCTTTCTTTTTTATTTTTCGCTTAAATGTTCCTCTTGCAGGGTAATAAAAAAGAAAAATTAAAAATGAAGATAAATACATTCTAGCATCTTACTTTTAAGTGTTCCATATATTTCATACTTGGGTATTTGACTGTAAGGAAGCAGGGAAAACAAAAAAATGGGAAAGGCTTTTCAGGCAGAAACCTGCAGGTCTGGGTTCCAGAAAGCTAAAGTGTGCCTTAAAGCAAAAGGATATGAAGATTAAATTCAACAAGAATAATTAATTCTGTTGTTGCAGTTGCTGCCACATAGGCAGTGTTTGAATGTATCCAAGAAGCTTTGCCACTAGCAAATGTGTGGATCTCTTAAACATGAGGCAGGGCAGTTTTGATTTTGTTTTTTTTTAAATAGCTAAGAGGTTGCTTTTAAAGAGAACGTTGGCAAGCAGGAAAATAGGCATTCAAAGGAAAACAGTAGGATACTTGGGGTTGAGAGCTCTTCAAATGTTGCCTGGCTTCAGTACGAACTAGGAGTAATCTAGGCATTTTGGGGAAAGCTTATCCCTTGCATTCAGGAGATAATAATATACTTCTGAAGTCTTAATGACAGGAAGTAGGATTTATCTCCTTAAGTGTGAGGCATGTAGGGGGAATAAACTTGCCCATGTTCGGGCAATGTAAGCAACTGACAAATCATCTCCTAGGAGAGAGGTTCCTACTGTAAATACCTGAATATCAGGGAGAAACCCCACACTTTTTCTGTCCTTCTCGGGTTTCTGGCTTTTCCACAGAAGCATTCAGATATGCCTTGATGAAGGAAGGCACCACTACTAGAATACTTATACTGGCTGATTAAGCAGATTTTTCTCTTTCAATTGTTTTTTTTAAAAAATTGCTTTAGTTATCCTGTTCTGGACACCTTAAAACTGGGCTCACCCTTGATTTCCATAGCACAGTAGTGGAATGCATGCTGTTCGCTTCACAAAGGCTCTTTCAGTATAGAATCAGAATCCAAAGCAAGAGGGAGGGTGGGATTTGAGGTCGTTAAAGGTCGTTACCTTTAAAGCCCTACATGGCTTGGGACCTGGATACCTACGGGACCGCCTCCTGCCACACACCTCCCAACGACCTATAAGATCTCACAGGCTGGGCCTCCTTCGGGTACCGTCGACCGGGCAATGCCAGTTGGCGACTACTCGGGGGAGGTCTTTCTCTGTAGCTGCTCCGGCCCTGTGGAATGATCTCCCCGCAGAGATCCGGACCCTTCCCACTCGCTTGGCCTACTGGAAAGCCGTTAAAACCTGGATGTTCCGGCAGGCCTGGGGCTGTTGACCCCAAAATACGGTCCAGCCCCATTTAGAACAGAGTGCATGGTGTGTTTTTAAATCTATCTTTTCTTTCCTTCTCTTCTTTTTGATTTATTGTATTGTCAGCCTCCCTGAGTCCTACGGGATTGGGCAGCATATAAATGTTATTAAACTTTAAACTTTGAGAAGATAAGGTCTGAATCTTATTCTGCTTAGGACTATTATACTCAGAAGCACAAAAAGTTTTCCCTTGTTACTGCTGTAGTGCACCTGACGTTTAGCTTTGAGAAAAGAATTGTGGCTTTCTAATGCCATAGAAATGACCTCAAACTTAGATGTGAGAGTTCAGTGTTGAATTTGTCATTCAGCAATTAGGTTCAGTGTTGAGCTGCAAGTGCAAAGCAAGAGTTGAATAAATAGGATCTCCCTTTTTTTTACTTGGAACATGAGTAGAGAGAATAGAATCTCTGGATTGGAATGGAATTGTGGGAAATGGCAGGGATGAATGTTTCGGCCTTTCCATACAGACATGTCCCTTGTGCAAAAGGAATGTAAGCCACAAAAATAGGAAGGAAGGAAGGATTAATCCTAAATGGAAATTTTGTTCATATTTTATGGAGTGGTGTCCTACAAGTGCTTTAAACTACAGTTCCTCTTATTATCCTTTTTCATTGGTCATGCTGGCTGTATCTAGACTGGATTTTATGGATGGTACCAGATTGGAGAAAATGGTGTTACCTTTTCGTTTTGGTCTTAGCAGGTTTGATACAGGAAAACAGAATAAACTGCCACATGTTTTATGGCTTTATTTAAGTGTACAGTAGAGTTGATAACGTTGTAACTAGAAGAACCAGATGAACATGGGTTCATCAAAAACAGATTGTGCTAAATAAATCTTATTTCATTCTTTGACAGAGTGACTAAATTAGTGGATCAACAAAATACCGTGGATGTAGTATACTTAAATTTCAGTCAAGCTCTTGAGAAAGTAGACCACAACCTACTTCTTGGCATGCTAGAAAAATGTGGGATAGGCAGCGTCACCACCAGGTGGGTTTGTAACTGGCTGACAAATTGTGTAGACCTTAATGGAACTACATCCTACTCAACATGTAGACCTTAGTGGAACTACATCCACATGGAGGAAAGTTAGCAGTGGGGTAAATGATCTAGACGAGGGAATAGAAGGGGGATTTATGAGATTTGCAGATGACACTAAACTGGCAGAAATAGCCAACACCCCCAGAATACAAACTCAACATCCAAAAGGATTTTGACTGGTTTGCACACTGGGCCCGATCTAAACAAAATGAAATTCAATGTAGATAAAAGTCAGGCTTTACACTTAGGGGGAAAAAACCAACTGTATGCGTAGAGATGAGGTGAAATTTGGCTCAATACCAGGAACTGTTAGAAGGATCTTGGAGTCTTAGTGGAAGATCACTTAAATATGAGCCAACATTGTGTGGCAACAGCCAAAAAGCCAGCACAATCCTAGGCTGCATTAATAGAATCAAGATAGAATCAAGATCACATGAAGTTCTAGTACTGCTTTATAAAGCCTTAGTGAGACCCCACTTGGAATACTGTATCCAGTTCCGTTCACCACAATATAAAAAATATATTAACATATTGGAAAGAAGAGCAAATGAGATGATTAGAGGGTTGGAGGCTAAAACATAACGAAGAACGGTTGTAGCAATTGGGTATTTCTACTCTGGTGAAAAGAAGGACTAGGGGAGACACGATATCACTGTTCCAATATTTGAGGGGCTCTTATAAAGACAACGGTGTCAACCTATTTTCCAAAGCACCGGAAGGCAGGACAAGAAACAATGGATGGAAACTAACTAAGGAGAGAAGCAACCTAGAACCAAGGAGAAATTTCCTAACAGTGAGAGCAGTAAACCAATGGAATAGCCTGCCTCCAGATCAGAGATGGGTTGCTCCCAGTTCAGCCCAGATCGGGCAAACCAGTAGTGATGGTGGTGGGGAGGCCCTGCCCACCTACCCGGATGCTTCTGCACTTGCGCATCAGAGGTGGGTTCCTACCAGTTCGCACCCATTCGGTAGAACCGGTTCGTCAAATCTACCGAACCGGTTAGAAGAGGTTCCACCAGTGGACCCGGAAAGCAGGCCACACCTACAGAAGAGGTTCCAACATTTTTTGAAACCCACCACTGGTCCTTGGATAGGATTATTCTACACTTTCATGCTCCTATTTATAAAACTCAGTGCCTCTGTGAAAGGTAAGGAGGACTACTGCGTTTGTGGTGCAATCAGAACATTGCGTGTGTTGAAGTTGTTTTAACGCAAAACAAAGATGCCTTTTAAAAAACAAGTTGACATCCTATTCATATGCATGCCAGTGCTGTGTGAGAGGTGATTTAAGGTGGTTCTGACAAGTGTCGTCGGCATCTTCATATCCGGTCACATGGACGGCAAGCCACTCCCATCCGGTCACATGGGCGGCAAGCCACTCCCACAAAGGAGGCCACACCCACAGAGTAGGTTCGAACAATTTTTGAAACCCACCACTGATGCGCAGGCACAGAAGCGTCACAGACACAAGTGAACCAATAGCAAAAAAATGGAAACCCATTACTGCTCCAGAAGCTGTGAGGGCTCCGTCGCTGAAAGCTTTCAAAAAGAGACTGGGCAATCATTTGTCTGAAATGTATAGGCTCTCCTGATTGAACAGCGAATGCTGGCTGGGGAATTCTGGGAGTTGAAGTCCGGACATCTTTAAGTTGCCAAGGTTGAGAAATACTGCTCTAGACAGTCTGGTTGATGGCATTGCTAACTTTTTAACAGCAATTTAATCTGCAGCAAGAGCTACTTTTTGGAAATGACAGTCTTGAACAGGGGTCGGCAACTTTAAACACCCAAAGAGCCATTTGGACCCATTTCCCACAGAAAAGAAAACACTTGGAGCCACAAAACCCTTCCTGTGCTTGACTATTTCCTGAGTGCCCACAAAACCAACATATGTATTTGAATTAAAGTTCTGTTTTCTTCTGAAACTTGTCTTTTCTTGGATTTATCCATGGTTAGCCTACTGGTGGTTGAAAAGCTCAATAAATTGCGTGCTGGCGGGTGTCACACATTGGCGGTTGTGACACATATTTTGAGCAATGGAGCTGCAGCAGAGGGATGAAAGAGCCACATGAGGCTCCGGGGTTGCTGACCCCTGGCCTAGAACATCACATGTGCTTTTATAAACTGGCTTTAGTTATGCACTCCTGCTTCCATTTACTCATTCACCAATATTTTCAGTGTGGCAGTTCTGCCTTGTCCATTTCATCTTAGCTGGTTGCACACAGGTCTTTTAAGAAATGTATGTATGCATGTACAGTATGCATATATGTATTTATTTATTTAGAGTATGGCATATCATATATGGACTAACAATATATATATATATATATATATGTTATATTTATGCTGATAAATAAATAAAGGGAGACTAGTATAGATCTATTTCAAGCTATTTAGCTCTCATCAGCTAGCCGTACCCAAGTTTGGGAATCGAACCTGTATATATATTAACATTTCATCTAGAACTATAATAAAATATAAATACCATGGTTTTTAGGAAAGAAACCATGATATTCATCTATCGATGATTAAGGGTAAACCAAAACATAGTTTCATATAGACAAGTATATAAATGCAGTAAGTCTTGAGCTACATAGAGTTTTGAAATACACCTTAATCTGTTTACTTCCATATGTACAACTTCTGTTAAATGTTGAAAAGCAGCCATGTTATTGGTAGGCCAGGGCAAATTAGCTTCAGGATTGAAGTATAATTTAAAGTGGAACAATTGTATTGTCATTGTCTACAGTGGAAGTGTCAAAAAAAAATTAAGATAGTGGTTCCAACCATATGACCAAAACCTTTTTACGTATATTGTATGCAACATGTATAAAAAGGCTTTGCTTGCATCTAAGGCTACCATCTGTATAATAGTTTATTATGTGCTACAAATATAGCAAATGTTCACAATGGAATTTAAGCTCAAAACGACAGCTTAAAATTTATGATGCATTTACTTTTGGGTGAGTGAGTGGTACCTGGTGAATTTGTTTGTAGGATTCACAATTGGTGATTAATCTCTCTTTTTTAATTTTATATAGAGGCAGTGCAGAACAAAGCAGCAGAGTTCTTATATGAGTCACAATTATTGAATACCTGAGGCAAAACAGAATATTCTTAAGAAGTTGTTTAATTAAAGTTAAAAAAAAAAACACCAAACCCCATGCCTGACATACAACAAAAGCAATGGCAACACATTCTGAAATACTCAATAAAACTTTAAAAGCTACTGTTATATAGCTCACACCACAGCCACTTTTCAGGAGATAGAGGCATGTTCTGTCAGCCTACTTTCTTCCTCGCTACAAGAGATAGGAGGTTCAAGGCAAGCCTGTACATTTTCTGATTGTCTGTGCTGAGCAGAGAAACAGCTTCGTACTGGCAGCTTGAAATTAAAAGCGGCTTGCTTTTTCAGTGTGTTTAGACTTGCAGAAGTTAGAGAGCGGTTAAGGATCTTGTGCACAACCACTGTGGCTGCTGGACTGCATTTGAAGAACTGCTTCGGTTCCTCAAATTCTTATTTAACTGTGTCAGTTTGAGAAAATTTACTTGCTGTCTTTAGAAATAACATTTTGGTTTCTAGAGCTGCTTTCTTCCACCACGGAAAGCTAGGACATTAAATCTAGTTCCAATTCCTTATTGTTAAAATGTGATCCGCAGCTGGGCTGTTTGGTCTTTGCAGATTTCTCCATTCAGCAAAAAGGCAACCTTACATCCAGACATTGTTTTGGAATAGGTATTACAGCATTGATTGCTGTGCCAGTTTAATTGATATCCTGTCTTACCAGAGAGGATGATTCTCATGGCAACTAACAATAATAAACATCAAGACAAAAACACAGAGCACACAGTTATTAAGTTGCAAGTAAAATCAAGTAAAATACATATGTTAAAAATACAAATAACATCAAAAGAATTCCATATACACACAGACACCCAGCAAAAGCCAAATACCTGCATGAATGCAAATGTAGTGTATTTGCCTTTTAGAAGACAATTGCCTGGCTCTTATTAGCCTGAGAATGGCTACCCCAGAGAGAATAACATTTCAGACTATTCTTTAATAGTTAAGTTCAACTATTGTGCCATAAGCTTTCCTGTGGTATCTTTAGATCGCTCCATGGCTTAGGCCCAGGATACCTGCGAGACCACCTACTGCCACCGGTAGCAGAGGTGGGTTCCTACCAGTTCGCACGTATTCGGTAGAACCGGTTCGTCAAATCTACCGAACCAGTTAGAAGAGGTTCCACCAGTGGACCCGGAAAGCAGGCCACACCTACAGAAGAGCTTCCAAAAATTTTTGAAACCACTACTGGTCCTTGGATAGGATTATTCTACACTATCATGCTCCTATTTATAAAACTCAGTGCCTCTGTGAAAGGTAAGGGTGACTACTGCGTTTGTGGTGCAATCGGAACATTGCGTGTGTTGAAGTTGTTTTAACGCGAACCAAAGATGCCTTTTAAAAAACAAGTTTGCATCATATTCTTTTGCATGCCAGTGCTGCGTGTGAGGTCATTTAAGGTGGTTCTGACAAGTGTCGTCGGTATCTTCATATCCGGTCACATGGGCGGCAAGCCACTCCCACAAAGGAGGCCACACCCACAGAGTAGGTTACAACAATTTTTGAAACCCACCACTGACCGGTAGCCTCCCACCGTCCAGTGTGATCCCACAGAGTTGACCTCCTCAGGGTGCCATCGGCCAGACAGTGTCGGCTAGCGACCCCCAGGGGGAGAGCCTTCTCTGTGGGAGCACCTTCCCTCTGGAATGAGCTGCCCCCCCCAGAGCTTTGCATAATCCCCGACCTCCGGTCCTTCCGACGCACCCTAAAAAGTTGGCTTTTCCAACTTGAACAAAATAAAATAAATGATTGATTATTGTTAACTTTAATCAATTTTTTAAATGTTATTGTTAATATTAATTGGGTTTGTTTTTGGATACTCTATCTAATTTCCTTTTTAATGTTTGTAATATGCGTTTTCTTTTATGTTGTACGCCGTCCTGAGTCCTTGGGAGAAGGGCGGCATATAAATCCAATAAACCTCAACCTTTAGCACCTGGAAAATGAATTTTACCTTACGCGTTTGTTAAAATTTGCAGAATATTGTAATTTGCCTTAACATGGACCTTTTTGTTGAAGTAACATTTCTATATATTTGTGAGCTCATGAAGAACAGAGCATTGATATCTTTCAATGATAGGTGGAATATAATTTTGATATGTAAAGAAGCTTGAGGATCCTTCCAACATCTGGATTGTTCCACTCTGATGTTGTTTAGAAGAGCCATGAAGAGCTGGTTCTTCAAATAGGCCTTCAATGAGGGAGAACAAGTCCCCTTACTTCATCATACTTGCCATTTTTATTTTTTTAATATTTTACTGATTTTATTAAATTTCTTTGATTGCTGTGAGTCACTCAGAGTCATTGATAATTTAGTTATCATTATTATTATTGCTGATTCCTGTGGTTTCAGTGATTTAGATTTTTCAGTGCAACGGGGTCGTCTCTCAGGGTGTCCAGAATGGCATTGATGATTAAATAAACCACTGGGATAGTCCTGGGAAGGTAGTGGGAATTTCTTATCAATTGATTTGAAATTTATGAAGAGGAAATTTAAAATTACAGTATAAGGGGATGTGAGGAGTCAGGCCCACAATTCTGGAAGAGATCTTTATATTCTAGCTTCAATATATTTAACCAATCTGAGGAGCATTTAGACACACAAATGCCGGCGCGCGCGCACGCACACACACACACACACACACACACACACACACACACAAACCATATATAGATATAGCACTTGCATTTCTGAGGGAATTCTTACAAGACAAAAACATATTTAAATCTATTGGTAAGATTCTCGTTACTTGGAAAAAGATCTAGAAATGTCAGTGGAGAAATGTTACTCTCCCACTCCCAACAAATCAGTGCAGAGTCTTCACGACATGTTTTATCTCCAACTCTATCTAGCTTTTTCTAGATTACAAGCCTCATCAGGTGCTTAACAGAAAAGTATTCATTATGTTATGCATATTCATTATGCAGTGTTTCAGTTCCCTTCCCAGCATACATTATCCTATTGTCGTCATGAGATTAATTTTGAGACATTTCATATTTTATTATATTTTTGTCTTTTCTATTTGTTGTGGAGTTTGGTTGCCAAGATGCCTTTAGAAACATGTTATATCATTAAAACATTTTCTGATACCAAGCTGTTGCAAAATGTTGCAATGGTGGATGCCTGATGTCGCGCCTCCCTTTCCATTCCTCTGTTAATGTAATCAGTAATTGGAATAAGAAACAGATATGGCATTTCTATCAGTTACCATTTGTATACAAAGTCTATATGCAGATGGGAGTATTTCAGAGGTTTGCAGGTGGGATTGTAAAACTGTTGTGAGTGCCTGCATAATGATTTGCCAGTTTATATTGGTTTCTCTAGTTGTAATCTTAAAATACTGAAACCAACCCATATTTATATGTATGAACTTTTGACGTAATTGTTACAGATGCCAACTGGAAAATGATTATGACTTGTCTGCTATCTAGAGCAAAAATAATAATAATTATATGACGTATCTTCTTGGTATTCTATCTAAAAGAGTAAGATTCACATAAATGTATTAACAACCTTTTAAAAAGTCTAAACATGTAAATATCAAGCCTTGACTCTTTGGTCAATTTCACTCTAAAACTTTTTGAGAAGTGATTAATGTATTTATGGAGATATGCCCGCTTCAGGCTTCTGAGATCTTTCTTGTGTTTTTTTTTCTCCAGAACATCTTCAAAAAGTAGATTGAAAACATTTGTTTCTACTTTCAGTTAACTTCAGTTTAGCTTTCTGGTCAAACCCTAAACTGTGGTTAATCTTAACAATAGTTTATTAAACCAAGCTATTTTTTTATGAATCATAAACTACAATTGTAGTTACAATTGTAATTTATGAATAATTATAAATAAAGTAATAGGCATTCTGTCTTTGCAGCGGTGCCAGAAAGGGTAAAACCAGGGAGTCTGAAATACATTCATGTGACAATAAACCATAGCTTATCAATCCTGGTTTCATGTTCTCCATGTGAGTTAGACAGAGTTCTCAATTTGGGACAAAATACCCATTGGTTAGACTGGTGATGAAGAGTTGTGGTCATTCTCAGAGGGATAAGTCCAATTAGTGTTGTATCTGAATGCTGCCAATGAATTGTGTTGGTTGAGATCAGGGGTGTCAAACTCATGTCACAAGACGTATCAGGACTTTTCCACTCTTTGCTAAACTGGGTGTGGGTGTGACCAGCGTGTGACACATCTGCCTTATTCAGAGATCATGGTACATACGACAGTGAAAGGAAAATTGTCCCTGTTGTTTCTGGCGAATAATTAATTGTCTGTGGGCATTTCGTAAAGTATTGTTTATTTATTCATTTAAATTATATTTATTTTTTGTTAAAAATAATTTCACATGTGTATTAAATGGTTGTATATATTGTTCTTTTTTTTTGTAAATCTGTGTAATATCCATTTTTAAAGCATACTTTCTGATATAAATCTTAATTCCCGTGGTGAACAAAAATAAACACAACACAGCCTTAGAAAGTGTCTACTCTTATTAGGATGGAATTATTTTGGTTTTAAAAATGTATTATATATAACCTATTTCTCACAATATAACCTTCAGGTCGCATTCACATTTGGGTTCTCCATCCCAGCTGCAGCTTCTTAATAAAACAACCTATGAATGTAAGCCGCCCTGAGTCCCCTCAGGGAAAAGGGCGGCCTATAAATCCCAAATAAATGAAATAAATGAAATAAATGAACTGTATTTTTCTGTCTGGTGTGCTTGTCTCATCTCAGTCTTCGGCTCTTCCTGACGACTTGTCTGACTGAAAAAGCAGTTGCCATAAATGTCCCAGAGCTTCTAATGATATTGGCATCAAGAATACAGGAAGCCTTACACTGGTGCTCGTTTGCACAACAGTAGATAAAAGAGCTCTATCTGCTCATTTAATTTCATTTACCATTTTTGGTTGTGGTCTTTGGGAAAAAATGGCTATGTTCAAGCCAAACTCTGCCACAAAAACAAAACAAAGGAAACAAACTCTATAATTTCACATACCACAAATTTACACACTGTTTTAGGCACCGAAGGGAGCTTCCCCTTTCCAACGAATGAATTGTACAGTGCTTGAATAAATCGTATGTGAATAAATCGTATGTGAATAAAGTACAAATGAATAAGTCGTACTTGAATAAACAATAAATGGGGGGGTGGGGGATGGAAATGAGGAATCCTAGTGAATAATGAGAACGCTTCCTATCCATAAACTAAAGGAGTAAAAAGATAAAACTGGGCAAAAGGAATGATGCTTTGCTTTCTGATTTTTGTTCTTTGTTGCTACATGCCCAGAACTCTTTCGGTATATGTATCTGGGCTTAGATTTTCAATTCTGTAGAATTTTATGTCACTCTAATAATTAATAACTACCGGTAGTGTTTCTACAATTTTATGTAAACCTTACTAAGGACAAACATTTAGAATTGTCACTAACAGCAAACCTGATATTATTGGCATTATCAAATGTTTTAAACTTTAGAATTAGTTCGGAATGCTCACGTGCTGAAGAGCTAGTATTTAGATCATGTTCTTAATTCCGTTGTAGGAATTGTGGATTTATAGGGTCATACTGTAAATTAATTTTGATAAAATATACTTTTGTTGAACAATTAGGCAAAGGTTGAACAATTTTATTCAGTAAATTTGTAATCAAAGAGACTCTCAATTTTTCATTCTTAATCCAAATATTGAAGGGAAGTATGATTACGTACAGAAGTCAGGACTACGTTTATTACTCGGAAATTAAGAGTTTTAATTGTTTTTGCCCCTATTGTTATAATTACAGAAAGGAAGAGCAAATAGATTTTCCGGACTCCTTCAATTTCTTCCATTAAGTCCAATCGCTTGTTTAATGTTAAACTATGGAACAGCTTATTAAACTTGTTTAATTTATTTCTCCTTGCCTACTTATCAAGTGAAATATTGAGATAACTGTTTTTAGTATTTTTATAATAGGTTCTTGCATAGATTTATGCAATACTGTTGTCCCGTTTCCATTTTGCGCCTTGTTTATTTTCCCTGGCCAGACAGGGAAAAAGAATATTTGAATGCAATTCCTCTCTCACTTTTTGGGGAGTGGGGGGATAGAAAATTGAAAGGGGTAGTGAACCATGATTCAAGAGGCTGAGAGAGAACCTTTCTTTCACAGCATTAATTAACTCAAGTTCGTTAGGACGTGGCGTCTACTGCAGTTTCCCCCTTGTTTGTACTAAATCAGGTCAGAGAGAGAAAAACTTTTCCAACAGGCTCTAAGTGTTATAATGCTCAGAAGAATGAAAAAGCAAAGCAAGCTGATCATAACTATTATATCGATTGATATTGTTCTGGGAATTGTTGTATAATATGCCAGAGATGTGAGGTGTGCATTAATAAATATTTCCTATAGTTGGGAAAATGAATTCTTTTGATATTGCAGAGACACGAATAGGAGATATTTAATGATTACTTTAAAAGAGGTGAGTTACTTATAGACTAGGTTGGGTTCATGCGAGCGTTGTGCAATGTACAGAACACATTTTTTAAAAAGTATGTATATTGGGAGACTATTCTGTCTTATCAGGTAATAACAAAACAGTTTAATTATCCCAATCCATGCTGGAAGTTGTTGTTCGTATCCAGTCAATTTCTTTTATTTTAATCTCCATTATGTGTTTGTGTATTTATATAACTTTGCTCCTATATCATGATGCATGTTGCAAAATAGTGCATATCATCATTCTTTATAATGATGGGAAGATGTAGCCACCTTAAATTTAGTACCACATCTGGAACCCAGCCAAGATGGACATGAGTCCCATAGGCTCATTTTTAGCAAAAAAAGCTTTCTCATTTCTGCACTCTGGGGGGAAGAAAAACCGGCAGGAGCAAGCCACAGGCTAATATGTTGTAGGTCTCGCTAGCCCTGTGGAGAGTGGAAATTTATGTGCTATTCATTCACTAAGGAAGTAGTTTGCCAGGGTGCTACTGACTGTTTCTATGACAACCCCAAGAAAGCTTTGCAGTTGATCCTCTTGCTGGAAAAGAGTGAAAGTGAGAAGGAGGGAGGGAGAGAAAGAGAGCCTCCAAAAATGAAAAGGCAAAAAATAAACACACAAACACGGAAAATAGACAAAGAGTTGGAAAGTTTTATTTGAAGCAATTAGCTTCTACAGCCCGCTAGATGCTCATTTGGGAGCATATTGTGCTGAACTCAATATTTACTCTTGAGTAAACATATGTAGAATTTTGATATAAACATTTTCTCAGACTTTACAGAATCCCCTACCTCCAGGTCAGCCATTTAAAACTGTGCTTTTAAATAAACTTTTTCTTAAATGATTCCCTTAAGATCTTTAGTTAATGCAGAGGAAAGTGATGAGGCTTTAAACGGGAATGACAAATGATAAAAACTTTTTGGTGAAAGGAGGCAGGGAAACTGTTTCAGGTATTAGAGCTGACTCTTTTGTTTCCCTCTAGTTGATCTGTTCCCCTCAGGTTTTTAGAATGACTCTTTAAAAAATATACCCTTCTTTCTTCTTTCCCTTTAATTGATATGTTTCTGTTGGTGTCGTGTATCTTCCGGTTAGGTGTGCACATTATTTTATTTCTCCTCACTTGTTTATTGATTGATTAGATGGAGAATAGGATACACACATTTTCTCTTCAGTCAAATTATTCCAATTTATTATTTTGCAAGAAACAATTATCTTCTGTACTAGGCCTCTTGTACATGGCTAGCTTTTATTATTTAATGTTGGAAAACAGGGGATGATACAAGGAACTTCACTGATTTGAATAGAAGTTATACTGCAACCACATGTGGCAAATTAATTCCACTGTAAGGTTTTGGGGATATTAGGTTGTTTCCCTAATGTGGCTGTATGGAAGTATGCATTATAAAAAAAAAATCTGTTGCAAAATCCCTAAATAAGAATAAATGTTTTCTAATTTGAATGCTCAACAGCTTCCTTTGTAATCACCAAGAGTGGGTTCCGATGCTGGACGATGTTTTCCATTGTTTCATTTGCAGTCTCTGTTTCTCTTTTGATTAAATGACAAATATCCACAGCGATATTCAAACTAACCTCGATGTAGTGTTAAAAGAAAATATCCATTTTCATCTCTCTCTCTCTTTCTCTCTCTTTTTAAAAAGTTTTTTTAAAACATACATCATTGCGCAAACAGTGTGGCACCTGAGGGTCACACATTCTAATATAAATAAAACTAATCTCTCTTTTTTAAAAAAGAATAAAAAAATGCTAGATGAAACATTATGGGCTACTTATCCAATGTGGAATTCCATCTGCATCTTTATCCTCCATAAATCCCATAGAAATCTGATACTGATGCAGGATAACGATTAAATTACACGTGTGCTTGATTTAATGTATTATAAAAGTAAAAAGAGCACACCAGAATTTTAGCTGTGACCGAGTATCATCATATTATAGACTGGTATTGTTAGGGCTAATGAGATCTTATAATCAGTTCAGGGGGTTGATTATATTGAGACAAAAAATATTGCGAAGGGCTTCAGCACCAAATTCACGTCTGGGGTTGTTTGTACATGACCGAAAATTGAATAAAACATGGATATTGGTACTCCTTTTATGAGGGGAAGAAAGATATTTGTACTTATTTGCATCTTCTCATAAGTATCCCTAGAGTTGTTTTTAAAATCTTATTTTGTGCAATTTTTTACATAGAGGAATAACATATTTCACTTCCATATCAAATCTTATATTAAATAAAAAAATGTATTAGTTGCTTAGAAGTTAAAATAAATACATTAATTTAAAGGAATAATTCTGTATATAAGAAGTTGGGAGTCTTTACGTTCCCAAGTAATGAGGAAGAGAGGGTTAAATGAGTTTTAAATTTCACCAACTTATTTTGAAAATCTTTGGGGGGATGGCTAGAGAGGAGAGAGGGGGAAAGGGCAGTTCGTTTTTCTTTTATCTTCTTTATTCTACGTCCTTATGCTTCAGCTTGCACATATACCCCCCTCATGTCACACATGCAGAAAATTAATCTCCAAGCTTTTGTGCCTGGAGAGAACTTTTCCACCTCCACTGCCTGCCTGCCTTCTTGCTCACCTATAATCTGTGTGATCGAGCAGAAGGAGCAGGCTTAGGTATCTGCTCACAATCCTTTGATACTTAGGGTCTCTGAGTGGTTTGGGGCAGCCTACACTTTCCCCAAGCAAGCAATCAGTTTATGTGTGGGAAGAGGCCTGGATGGTCCTGTATCCTATTCCAATGCACTGGCTAATGCCAGATTTGTGGGTGGACAGAAATGAGAAGCAGCCATTTGTCCCCCCCACCCCACCCCCCATTTAAGCTGAGCAGGGCGAACCTTCACTTATGATTTGCAAATGTAAATCTGGAGCTCTCATCAGCCAGTCTACTTGGCTGCTGAAATCCTGGCAACGAGGCCTAGAACTAACAGTGGGCATTAGAAAAGGCTCCGCGTAGGTCTGACTTTCATGCTATCTCCATGGACTGCCTACCACGAGTGTATTTGGTATATCAGGGGCCGCACTCACATAAGCATAGTCAAAACTAGAAATACTCAAGCTATGAGTGCAAAGAGGAATGCACACTATGAGTAGTGCCCCAAATTCTTTGCAAATTGGGCTTCTCTGTTATTGTTGCCCTATGAGAAGTTGATAAAGTGCTTGGATAGTGGATGAGCTGATTCGAACAAGCAAACCAGGTTCAGTTATAATAAAGTAAGAATGGCTTCCCAGGTCTCTCTAAAATGCCCCCATATGCTTTGGAGGACTGGTTATTAATAAGGTTGCATACATGGTCAGTCAGATGCTCATATGGATTTGGCATTTTTGTCCACCTATCAAATGCTTTCCAAAGGCCTGAGATAGGCAGATGTTGTTTAATAATAATATTAAAGGCGTTCGTTCCAGACTATAAGCTATTCTAAGTACAGCTGCCATTTGCAATTGATTTGTAACAAGTCATTATTTCTTTGTTTTCAATTTTTGTATATTTATTTGACAATAAACAATTTTTCTTTTAGTGTTCTTGAAGATGTTGGTATTATTATTATTATTATTGTTTGTCACATAGTCAGCCAGAACTTCAGACTGGATTTGGTATTTTTATCCACCTATTGAGTCCTTCCCAAAGACCTGGGATAAGCAGATACTGTTGTTTGATGGTATTAAAGGTATCATTGTACGATGGTTATTAATAATCACAATCATTATTATTGACTTTCTCGCCTATATTTTTAATCCTCTTTACAAACTCCCCATTTTATCTTTTTGATTTCTTCTTCCATTTGATTACCTCAATCTTACACATTATATCACTGACGGCTAACCTTTATGTCCTCGCATGCCGAAAGCCCCAACCCCCTCCCCTGTTTTTTTTTAGTTAGACTTATATACCGCTTCAAAGGGCTTTCAGCCCTCTCTAAGCGGTTTACAGAGTCAGCATATCGCCCCCACCGTCCTCATTTCACCCACCTCGGAAGGATGGAAGGCTGAGTCAACCTTGAGCCGGTGAGATTAGAACCGCTGAACTGCAGATAACAGTCAGCTGAAGTGGCCTGCAGTACTGCACTTTAACCACTGCGCCCCTTGTTTGGGCCTAGCAGGCCTCCCTGAAGCCTCCTGGGATCAAAAATGGGCCACGGGGGGAGGGGGCACACCCACTCCCAATTCTCCCGCCCCTGTGCGTCTCCCACATGTGTGTCCGAGACCTGAAAATCAGCTAGCCACTGGGAGGCACGCGTGCCTGCATGATGGAGCTGAGCTGGGGTGACAGCTTGTGTGCCTGCATAGAGGGCATTGCGTGCCACCTGTGGAATGCGTGCCATAGATTTGCTATCATGGCACTATATGGTATATAATGTGTATTTGTACATACATATAGTATATTTTTGTATTATATAATATGTAACTATTACACGTTTTCTTTTTGTTGTCTTTCTTTGTACTATTTTTCCTTTTTCCTAGAGTTCTCTATCTGAAATTAATTTATACCATTTTAAATCAGCTCTTCTGATGCTCTTTGTTTTAAACTTGCAACATAATCGGAAAAGCCAGGTAGCAAAAAGTGTGTTGTGATGAAATATCTTAAAATAGCTGCTCTTGAAAAAGTTTCGGGATAGTTCCAACTCTGCAGTTATGTTTAAGTTTTGCCATGTTTGGTTTATTGATTTGGGGTTAGAAGACGTAAATAATTTTATCAAAATGAATGATTGACGGCCAACACTAAAGATTGAAGTTCTTGGCAAATGTTAAGATGAAGCGGCAGAAGGAAGGGGAAATGTGCAGAAAGCATTTTGCTAGGAACAGGACAGACTGGCTGGCTGAAGCCTCAGCTAGATAACAGGAACTTATGAAAAAAAATGTACTGGGGACAATGACTTCCCAACGCCGCTTGAACTAAGAAAAAAGTAAGCTAAATCAGATTGAATCTTAAAGAGTATTATAGTTGAACAGATCTTCTCCTAGAAATAGTTGGGCCAAGAGGTGACAGAAGGAGAATAAGATGGAGAGAGAAAGACAGAACAGCTGCTTTCTCTGAGGCCTGTGGGTCTGTCTTCGGGGGGTGGGTGGGTGGGTGGGATATGAGTTTGGGGTGTATCCTAGGAGATTTATTTATTTAAAATATTTTTCAAGTTGCATTCTAGCCAAAATCTGCTGGCCAATAAAAATGCCATTGCAGCTGGACTTCGCTTATTTGTTAGATACGAACTTGTCGATTTGGCAAATTGTTTTCAGTCTCTTAACGGCAGAGTCTCTTTCTCTCTGTGTCTCTCTCTCTCTCTCTGCCACCCCCTCCCTGATCCCTTCTCTGCCAACCTCCCCCTCCACCTCCCTTTTCCTTTGATGCAGCCATTGGCTGCTCCACGATACTCTTCTTGCCAAATAGGTGGATCCTTCTCCCCCCCCCCCCTCCTTCTCTCTCTTTCTCTCTCTCTCTCTTTTTCTGCTGGCATTGGCAAAGGCAAATGGTTTGGGACCGAGCATGAAAGGAGGAAGCAAGCAAGCCAGAGAGTTTAGGAGGAAAAAGGGAAAGGGAAAAAAAGGGGGAAAACAACAACAAAAACCCCATACCCCAGCAGCTGGGTTTTGCCAGCAGCCGATCACAGCTGATCCCAGAGTGGAGTCTGCCCCTTTTCCCCTAGACCTGCGATCACCCCTATTCTCAGGCGGAGGGAGCCACATCTAAGTTGCATCTTTGCATTTCTGCCAAACGCTGGGAGAGATTCTTCCCTGGTCTCAGCTTCCCCCGTCTGATTAGTTGCTGTTGTCCTTCCTATTTTTTTTTTTTTAAATTTTCTTTCCTTCTTCCCTTTATCACCATTATTGTGTTATTGTTGCTAGTATTATTTTTTTTTTTTTCAACCAGCCCTTTGGCATTTTTAACCTATTTTGTGCCTGTGGCACAGGCAGAGTGATGTTGATTTATTTCTGTCTTTGGCTGAGGTTCCCCCTTCCTAGCTGCCTTCTTTCAGTTTTTCATTCTTCCCTTTTGCTTCCCCGCTCTTTTTATTAAACAAGACTTGAACATTTTGGCGAACAGTTTGCAGTGAAAGATGCAGCCAACAATTATTTTCTACTTAATTTAAGAAATATCCAGGACTCTCGTGCACCCTTCCTTCGTACTGTTCTGCATTCCTCTTTTTTTTTTTCTTCCTCCTCACCTTCCACCCCGTATATACCCACAATATCGTCCGCCTTCTATTCTCTGCAATTCTGAGCCCAGAATTTCTGAATCGGGGGCTTAGCTTCGCCGGGATGAGACAGAGCAATGGTAATTATTTCCATTCTTGACTGTTTTGTTTTTTTCCCTGGATGTTTTTGTTGTAGGGAAATTTTTATTTTTGAAATAAAAGTTAGAAGACCCACTGAAATTATTTCAATGAATAAAGAATATTTAGAGCTTTGGGTTTAGGACAGAACTGATTTTGTCTTTAATTCCTACGTTGCTGAACAAACTTCAGTGCTTTTATTTTTAAAGGAAGTGAAATTTTACTTCCACAACTTTATGCTGATTTTTTTAAAGATTTCCATACTAATGCATTGTCGAAACAATATTAATTCTACTGTTTTCTCTCTCTCTCCCCTTCCCCCCTCCCCAAATTCCTGCTTGTCCTTCTTCTTCTAGTATAGTATTTATTTATTTTTTAGCTGGATTAATCACATTCCGAGCTTGGCTTTATGTGTTCTCACTTTGCTGTTTCTCTACCTCGTCCTATAAATTTCACGTCGAGATGCTCCCCCCCCTCCCTGGTCCTGATTTTCTTATTCTAATGGATTTTTCCTCTCTTTGTTTTGCATCCTTTCTTCTCACCCTGTTCTCCCCAGGATGAATTCCACCCCTTCATTGAAGCTCTCCTTCCTCATGTCCGTGCCTTTTCCTACACATGGTTCAACCTGCAAGCTCGGAAGCGAAAGTACTTTAAGAAGCACGAGAAGCGAATGTCAAAGGATGAGGAGCGAGCGGTGAAGGATGAATTACTTGGTGAAAAGCCCGAGATAAAGCAGAAATGGGCATCCCGACTCCTGGCCAAGCTACGCAAGGATATCCGCCCTGAGTTCCGTGAGGACTTTGTTTTGACCATTACGGGCAAGAAAGCACCTTGTTGTGTTCTCTCCAATCCAGATCAGAAAGGCAAAATTCGCAGGATTGACTGCCTGAGGCAGGCCGACAAGGTTTGGAGGCTGGACCTAGTTATGGTCATCTTGTTCAAAGGGATCCCCCTTGAAAGTACTGATGGGGAGCGGCTATACAAGTCGCCGCAGTGCTCAAACCCGGGCCTTTGCGTCCAGCCGCATCACATTGGAGTCACAATTAAAGAACTGGATCTTTACTTGGCGTATTTTGTTCACACTCCTGGTAGGTCCTATATATATCTATATATCTATATCTATAACACCAATCATGGTTTCTGGTTTTCATGTTTAATTTTACGGGCAGTTGCTTTTCTCCAAAATTTTTCTTTTTCTCTGTATGTTCCCTTTCATCCCCGATTAGCAAACTGCTAACTTAAGATGTGCACTAGGATGAGTCCAGCACGCTCCGTTTATTTGAAAAATAACTGAAAATAACAGGTAGCCTTTCTTGATTTCCTGGTTCTTTCCTACTACCTGTGATGCCTGTAACGTCTCATGGTAAAGAAAAACTCTTGCTGAAAGCTGAGCGTTGGAGGGACGGGACAGAAGTGTACAAATATATTGTTTGTTAGGTAAATGTCAGATCAGCAAAGAGAAAAAAGGGTTTATTTAATTAGAAGGCAAATTGAGGAGCATTTATTTTGGGGACAGAATCTTGTTCCTTTACTTGATTCCCCCCCCCCCTTCCTAATTCCTTTTGTTGGATCAGTTTAATATATCAGCATGCCCGCAGCTTGTAAACTGCAAACATTCAGATAGGCACTCCTGGACAAATAGTGTGGCAGCATTAGAGCAATAAATGAATTTTCAGAGCCTGCTGTCCCACATAGGAACAAGTTTCTCAAGGGAGAGTTAATAAGTGTGGAAAGGATAGTTTGGAGCCCCTTTCTTTTGTTTCCATGGACTCTTTTTTTTCCAGTTGACTTTATACTGTGGATATACTGTAAAGATGAACAAATGCCCCTATTGTATTTATTTTATTATTATTTTTTCTCCATTTTTCCCCATCAGCTTTCTTTTAGTTTTGTTATCTTGCAATTGAAACAGAAATGCCTGGCTTATTTTTTAGCACTATTTGCTTCCGACTCTGAAATCCAAATTGGATGTCTGCGGAATATTTCTAGATTTATCTTTTGTTCTACTCAAAAGGATCTACCCCAAACTTCCCTTCCTCCTTCTGTTGCTTCTGTAGTATTTTTTTGCTACTTTTTCTTTTTCATTTGCTTTTAAGAGGTCACGTTTCCAACAATAATCCAGTTTTCCTGGATGCCACTTCCATCCTGTTCTTCAACAGTGACAAGGCTCTCTTCTGTATTAAACCCAGTTGTCTTATCTACTGGCCACCTTACGTGTCCCTCACCAGTCTGTGTTTCTATTAGCTTCAGTCTAATAATATTGTCAGGAGTTTTTTCTCCTTTTTTAGAATATGCCCATCCAGTGTGTGTCCCGCAGCCTCTGGACAATGTCAGGAGGTTCATCTCAGCGCCTGAGGATGGCATTACTGACACACTCGTGTCATCTATTCTGCACAACTCAGGGCACTTCCAGGCCTGGCAAGTAACAATCAGCATTCCTCTATCCCTTTTCTTCAAGTGCTTTCCCTTTTCCTTTCCCACTCTAATTAAACTAGGCCCCTATCACCTTCCCGGCCAGATCCACCCCGATCCCTTTAAACAGAGAATTTCCCTTTCATATCAGAATATGTACATGTCAATTTGTGGCAATTTTACTCGCTTTCAGTGAAGAACAAGGCAGCACACTCAATCGCAATAAAAAGAAAATGAATTTTAAAAGTAAATCTTATCATGCTTTCTAAAATTCAGATAAATCATCTGAAAGGGGTTATCAGTCCATATCCCAAGCCAAATAAGGAAAGTTGGGTAAACTCGTGAGGTGAATAAAGTAAATGACCTCTGACAATCATTTATGTTTTAATGATTAAGAAGTTCTCCACATATATTGGCAAGTAAGCCAGCGAATCATTCTAAAATGTGACGTGACCCTTAAGCAAACTGAATTCCTTGCATTTTCATGGAAGTATATATGTGTGTATTCACAGTTGACTTACACAGGCCATATTCTTCATTCCTACTCCAACGAAAAGCTCCAGAGTGAAGAAGGCCATTTAAGCATAAAGCTATTTGCAGGTCAATAGTTTGTTATAAGAGTTTGCTCTCTTCCAGTTTTAAATTTCTGATACCATAAGCCATAACAAGATATGAGTGGGTTACAAATATTTGATGGCATTAATAACACGCATGCTGTTATTTTGCAAGATTCTCTTAACACTACAAAGTGTTCAATCTTTTAAGTAAAATAAAGAAGACTAAGAAAAGATATGGTGGAACGGGAAATTTAATTCGTGCCACTGAAGACAGGAAACAGAACTAAAATTCCGTTTGCCAGTGGAATAAGCTAGATTTTACAACCTACCAAACTTTAAAAAAATAATAATTCTGTTTTTAGCCTTAGAATCCCACTATTCTGCCCTTTTTATCCCAGCTTTATTCCTGTACAGGTCCTAAATAAAGAAAGCAATAAGTAGCAGACAGATTTTTGTTGATTGCGTGCCAAAAGAACAGTTCCTACGTCTGTGCTTTCCATAATATTTCATTTATTATTTTATCTTTTGGTTTTAAGAAAGATACTCAAGGAAATTCTTATGGCAAATGCAAGAATGAGATGTTGGATATTTGTAGAGATGAGTCAGTGTGGGAGATTACTATCACCCCTCCCCTGATTGCCTGTTTATATACATGTCTGTAAGAATGAATGTATGTATTTTTCCTGTTACTGGCCCAGAAGTGAGTTTAACTGTGGAGGAAAAGGGAAAAACCAACTTTGGAACAGACTTGGAAAATCAACGATGCAGGATAAGCTAAACTCGTCTTTCTCTTTTTCACCGAATTACTTGGACTATTTGAGTATATATCAAAGTCAATCATCAGATTATTGAGGAAAAAGAACATTAAATACTGTACGGGTTTTGGAACACATTTTGCCAAGGTGACATAAAGCTCAATTCTAAAAGCAGCAGTATTATCTATATGTGTTTGAATCAAAAACAACACCTTAAGTGATGCAATAATAGGAGCGGTAATATTTTTTAAAAAATACTGTGGGCCTCTGATAAGAAAATATGTAATAAGTAGAAAACCTTTAAATCATAAGATTTTAGTTATTCATGTCTTCTATCTGTAAAAATAATGCATATTTTTAATCTCTTAATCTACATGTTTTTCCTCATAGAAGAAATAGCAATGGGACTGGAGAATTTTAATTGGTAAAGCACGATACAGTTCAGGGTCCTCCCATCGGTATTGCTGATTCTTTAAGAATAGATGGAAGATTCAGATCTCAGCTTTCCAATATCACATCATTAGGTTATGTGCTGCTCTTTCATTGGTAACTTGTTAATTGTGCACAAGAGAATGAAAAGGGAGATAAGAGGTTATTGTTCCTATGGTGTGGAACACAGTTGCTTTATTTTAATTGCATGTACATAACTTAGTAAAAATAGTGCACTTACTAGAATTTAGAGCAATTTGCTTTTGATTCAGTTAATCTTATTTTTAGGGGGCAATCATGGATAAACCTAGAACTTCTGCACATTTGAAAACAATAACCAAAGTATTAATTCTTACAGATACGATCTTAAAACCAGTAGGGCAATTCATTTATCATCCTTGCTATCGGGGCATTCTTTAGCTTGCTTGGGTATGTGTTACGGTGTTATGAAAATTGTAAAACCCATTTGATGAAAGTTCATTCATTGAAATGCTAACTTATATCATTGTTTTATTACAAGTCATGTTTGTTTGGTCTATTCCCTTATTTCTTTTAAATTGTAAAACAAGAAGAGAATCTTTCCTTAGTGAAAGCATGTTTTGTAAATAGCTTGGGTACTAGATCCAAAATTTATTATTTTTTGCCAAGCACAAATGCCAGATGTGTTCTTACGATTTTGGTGTTTTCTAGTCTTCTTCGTTATTTTATTTTGTTATGAAGAAAACTACTTTGGGTGATGACTAGAAGACACTATTTTTTTGGTGCTAGGTTATTTCCTGGCTACAAAAACAATCCTCTTTTAATATTTTATATGAATTTGGTAAACAGCATAAAAGTTGTCATGTCATTTCCCAAATCATAGGCCAATGGTGAGTTACAAGTTTGACATAGCTAAAGAAGAACGAATCTTAACCTGCACTAGTGAGATTCTAGAGAAAGCTAATGAAGCATATTGTTTAATGTTCAAGAAAATATGAGTATCCTCCTTTCCAGTTAAGTATAGTGGGTGGTATACTGTAGACCAGTGTTTCTCAACCTTGTCAACTTGAATGCTGGCTGGGGAATTCTGGGAGTTGAAGTCCAGACACCTTGAAGTTGACAAGGTTGAGAAACACTGCTGTAGGCTGTCCAAGGTTTGTCCTGAGAAATTGTGTTTTTAAGATAGAGAGATTACTCTTGTGTTTTAGTAATCTAACTGTGAAAAATTGAATTAAAATATTACAAATAATATACAGTAAGGTACAAAATTAGTATATTATTCACTCCACATACAATGCATTTGGGGGTGGGTAGAATACTGTATCCAGTATCACCAGAATGTGATCTTCTTGTCCCTGTTTTTTTTTTTTTTTAAGATTTATAAATTCTTCTTTTTAAAGTTGAAGTACAGCTTGTGAAAAGCTGCATTCACTCTGGAAAGGGGAAGCAAGGACGAGAATTAAAATGGTAGTAATTCTAGATTGAGCAGGCATCATGGGACCTTAAGATTCCATTCCAAGTTATAACTGTTCTAGTTACGGGGAAACCAACTTAGTATTAATGTTAAGTGCTAAGAAGGTGAAGTATCTCTAAAACAGAAAAACCAGATGATTCCCTGAGCAAATTTTGATCTAAATAGTGCCACTGATGAAGGAGGGGCATTGCACTGCTGTGTGTTAGTAGTTAACCATTGCATCGTTAGTCTGGTTTCCCTATTTAATTTTAGGGAAACATGTGGAACTACATATGCAAACAACCTTCATACTTTCATATTTACCAAAAGCTTCAAAATGTGCCCCAGTGTAGTTATGGTAAGAATTGTATGATTCAGTAGCCTTATCAGACACGCCAGAATGTAAACGTGAATGGAATAATAGAAGCATGTATCCAATTTTGCTTTAAAAAGATGCTTTTTTAGAACTAGGAAAAAATAATTTGCCTAGAGATCATTACGAAGTATAAAAAATAAGTGTGCCCCAAAAGCAAATGTTATTTCTGCAGTGACAGCTGTCGGAAAAGCTCCTGACTGCACATGAAAAAGACAGAAGAATGAAAGACTTCTGAATTAAGTTTTAGGGAAATGGGGGTGGTGATATGTTACAACATATGAATATGTAATAGAAATGCATTAAAAATAATCGCTACAATATAACCGTGAATGCTGAATTAAATGCACTGAACAGTATGCTGCCTAATTTGAGACGTTTGGCATTGAACAAACTTTTAAATTGAGTTGAGAAAATCAATTGCAAAACGTCGTTTCCAGGAAAGCTATGTATTTTTTTCCAAATCTATCATGGTGTTTAGCTAACATCCCTTTTGAAATCAATGGTTACTAATATAGATTTAGAATCATGGAAAATTAAGTTTGCAAAGAAATAGCTATGTCTATTTTTTTGAAATGCAGAACAAAACTACAGAAGCATCAGGCTTGAAGGTGGAACACATTCCTGTAAGAAAGATTGTACTTGCAGGAGGGAAAAGGATACCAAAAGGGATTCAAGTGACACAGAAGGAAATTAGTAATAAATAAGTCATTCATAGGTGGATTGGCAAATCTACTCCGATGCAGTAGATTTGATCCAAAAAAAGTTTAAATATGACAACATTAGTCAGTTTTATATGTATCACATTTCCCTCTTCCTCTCCTAGCTTTAATATATTAACCTATTTTAAAAACTGTGTCAGTCCCTCGGGTGTAAAAAAAAAATTGTTTTTTATTCCTATGGCAAGCAGAGAAAGATTGGCTAGATTACATGGGCATCTCTCCCACCCCCCACGCTTTGGGCACATTTTTCTCTGCCCCACCTGTTTTCTCAAGTGCTAGTTCCTGGAAATGCTGCAGCTTGCAGGTCTCCTCCCATAGATCTTGCTCTGCACCAGGCCGAGGCTTGTGAACTTCCAACCAGTTAGTTGTGACTGACATCAGGTGCGTGATGATATCCTCCACGATTATCTGCATGTCCCCAAAAGGGGAGTTGAGGAGATTAGGGACTCTTGGTTGTGTATCTGTCCGTTATGTCTGCCTGTCTTGTAAATGACGATTGTTCTCCTTCCTGGAGTTGGGGGTTTGAGCTTGGGAAATAATGAATAGTCCTTCTGTACTCTGTACAATCTGTATTGGCACTAAAAAATTGAAGGAATCGAATTGCACTTTGAGGAGAACATGTCTGTTTCCACATAATGTAGAATATTTTAGGAAGACCTAAATAAGATTGTAAACCCATCCTTTTTGGTGGCCATCAGTTAAGTAAAAATGCAATATAAGTGCCTGCAAAATGTATTTACATCCTTTTGTGAGACACACAATAACTGAAAGGAACTCAGCATTGTGTTAAGTGGTGGATGTGAAGTGAAACTTCTCTTGAGTAGCTATATCAAGTTTCTTCCACCAGGGATTTTACATCAAATAAATCGGCGCTCTGCTCTGCTACCATCTTCTGCTATATAGGGTGTTCCTCAGGCAGCCCTGCTCACCTGCCACCATTTTTATCTAGTCCAATTGAGCCTCCTATTTCATTCCTCCCAAAGTTTCAGCAAGCTGATTTATTTGCAGTATCTATCTATCTATCTATCTATCTATCTATCTATCTATCTATCTATCTATCTATCTATCTATCATCTATCTACCTACCTACCTACCTACCTACCTACCTACCTATCTTTGTTTTCTGAGGTTTTCGCGGGTGTTTGTATGTAGGTCTTTGGTTATTCGGGTTTTCTCCCGCGTAAAATTGGAAGGGTCTTGGCGACGTTTCGACGAAGTCTCATTCGTCATCTTCAGGCTGGTTTGCTCCTGGAAGCATGAAGCCGAGCAAACCAGCCTGAAGATGACGAATGAGACTTCGTCGAAACGTCGCCAAGACACTTCCAATTTTACGCGGGAGAAAACCCGAATAACCAAAGACACACACACAAACACACACACACACACACACACACACACATTGCACCTTGTGGGATATGTAGCATGTTTGAGGCAGGGTTGAACAGGGGGAAGGGGCAAGGGGGAGGAAAAGCCAAAACATCTGGTGCAAAAATTCCCCAGGTCTGCTCAACTGCTAAGATTCACCCAGCAATATTTCTCTTGTTTCTCTGCTGAGCTGTCTGACTTGAAAAGTCTTTTCACAGAGCCAGCAGTATAAACACCGCACCATAAAAGCCTTATTTTAGTTCTTGTTTGCTTTCATTTTCCAAGATGGGTGGAGGCAGGGAGAGTTGGCTATGTGTGAATTCAGTGCAGCAGATCCAGGAGAGCAAGAGAGAGAGAGAGATCAGGCTTCTTAGTGAGGGATATGGCTCCCCTCCCCACACTTCTTTGCATGCCATATGACTCCTTGAGTAAGTGGAAGTATGGAGGTATGATTTACTTTCTCTTCTCTTTCTGCTTCCTCCCACTACTAGCCCCCTCCTGAGTTAGTGCTGGAGGAGTTACAATCAACCCGATGGCGCCTGAGGGCCTTTTCCTTTCGATGGTCAGGCAGAGTTGTGATCCATAGCAAGCCACCAAGGATTAGCCCCACTCCTTCAGTACTGTCCTCTCCTATGCTGGCCATTCTTCTTAGCCAAACCTACTTCACAGGGTGGTTTGGGGACATAATTAAGGAAAGCCTTTTTGTAGTTGACCTGAAGCTTCCCAAGAGAAAAGAAATCACAAATAAATAAATGTGTCCGAAATCTGGGGCATGAGGATTAGACAAGAGGAACAGGGTCTCAGACATCTAGAAACCAAACTAAAAATGTAATTGTGCAAAAGAAAAAAAGAGAAAAGAAAAGGAGGAGCTAATTAGTTTATGACTTTGTTTTGTTTTCTATAAAGCTGCTTCATTATCATTCGTTTAATTATCTAGTTGGACTTATCCTAAGGGAACAGGGCAGACAACAGTTAAATCATTTTGGATGGGATGGAAATTGTAGGATATGCACTTAAGCTTGCTGACATCGGAGAGAATTAAATAGAGGAGGTAATGCTGCTTGTCCTACAATGTTAAGATGGCTCCTATGGCTAAAAAAATATGTGTTTTGCTATATGACATTCTTATTCTGGATCATCTATGGATAAAAAGAGGTTACTTACTTTCTACTGTAGCGTGTTGAGAAAGTTACTCTTGTAATAATCACTCTCTGCATCTGTGATGATGGTATAGCTCAGTGGTGGGTTTCAAAAATTGTTCGAACCTACTCTGTGGGTGTGGCCTCCTTTGTGGGAGTGGCTTGCTGCCCATGTGACCGGATGGGAGTGGCTTGCCACCCATGTGACCGGATATGAAGATGCCGACGACACTTGTCAGAACCACCTTAAATTACCTCCCACACACAGCACTGGCATGCATAAGAATAGGATGTAAACTTGTTTTTTAAAAGGCATCTTTGTTTGCATTACACACGCAACTTCAACACACGCAATGTTCTGATTGCGCCACAAACGCAGGAGTCATCTTTACCTTTCACAGAGGCACTGAGTTTTATAAATAGGAGCATGATAGTGTAGAATAATCATATCCAAGGACCAGTGGTGGGTTTCAAAAAAGTTTGGAAGCTCTTCTGTAGGTGTGGCCTGCTTTCCGGGTCCACTGGTGGAACCTCTTCTAACCGGTTCGGTAGATTTGACGAACCGGTTCTACCGAATAGGTGCGAACTGGTAGGAACCCACCTCTGGTATAGCTACACACAATAATCTTCACATGTCCAGCACAATAATCTTCACATATTTCAGTTTAAAAAGTCTGGGCCATATTAATAAGTAATGACATAGCTACCTCTTTCCCAGAAGTATGGGGGGGACATCTTATAGGAGCATACAAACCCAGAAAGGCTAGACTGTAATTTATATTGCTTTCATTAAAGTGAAAACTTTTCTAAAAATGATTTGTGACAATACCTCTTATAAGTCCTTAAAGGGACTTCTTCTTTTTTTGCATTCTGGGTCGGTGAAACAGTCTCTTTGTAATTTTAGACATTCGGCTTCATGTGGGAGCTTCAGTGATAGAGATGTCCATGTAGCCATGACCTCAAGTCAATCCAGATTTAAGATTAAACTCGGGAGATGTGGGAGAAACAGATACTGTGCATTTCATAGTTCCACCTCCTTTACATACCAAGAAGAAATGTAGGGAGTGAGGAACCATAACTATAAAATTCTCCTGCTTCTTATTAATCTGATTAATGACCTCAGTGGTTCTTGTTAACCTTACAACCTACAACAAAGGACTTGAATGCAAACTTGTGCTTTTCCATGCGCATAGGGACAGGTAACCTGAGGATGTCATATGACTAATCTTTCGGAGCCAATCTGAGGATCGTGCCTCTGAAATCTGACAGCTAAAGGACTGGATTTTTAATTGACTTACCCTAGTTTTGTTTTTTTTAAAACAAGTGGAAGAATATGAAATTCAAGTTTTTATTCACACACACACACACACACACACACACACACACACACACACACACACTGTTTCCCCAAAAATAGGTCAGGGTCTTATTTTCTTTTGACCCCCCCAAATAAGCACTTGGCCTTATTTTCGGGGAGATCTTATTATTTTTGAGGTGCAGGACGAGGCGAGCATGGCCACCTCATGGCTGCTGCTACGTTGCAATATTTTCAGGGAGGGGTTATTTTAGCGCATGTGCTCAAAAGCCTGATTGGGCTTATTATCCAGGGAGGTCTTATTTTCAGGGAAACTGGTTTTGAAACTTTAATAATATTAAATAATAAAGTAGCAAATAACTTTATACAAAGTAGCAGGCTGTTTTTGCTGTGCTGTTTCATGTATCTTTAAAAGATGACACTAAAGACTTCAGTTGCCACATTTGCCCAAAAAGAAAAGATACTGAATTTAAGATTGTATCCCCTCCCTCCTGCAAGGAAGGTCAGGCTGAAAAAAAAGTTCATATACTTTTATTGCTATATTTACAGTGCATCTAAGACAATTTTCCAATTATAAATGTAAAGTATTTTGTGCAAATATAGTCTTCCTTTCAGGCAAATAGACTACATGATGACTTGGACTCATCTGTCTCCTGTTGAATGGTTCAGAAATAAAACTACACTGCAGAGTGTGGTGCCTTCTGTGTCCAATATATTTAGACATAAGTGCACAAATGTTATGGGAATTTCCCCCCCCCCCATGTTAATGATGATTCAATTGGAACAGGATCTTGGAATATAACATTGGAGTAAATAAAAAAAGTAGGAGGTCCTAAATTTAATCACTAGCATTTTTTTTCTATCAGACTTCTTGATAAAAAAAAAATATGGGTCTGAAATGCCAGCGCTACCATGTTATGATTATTTAAGAAGAGCAATTGCAATAGAATTATTATTTCAGCACATTCATACGTGGAATCCAAATTCCAAAAAAAGCTTCCCAAAGTTCCCTCTGCAGTCCCTCTTTAAATCTTGGCATTGTTACAGGGGGAAAATAGGATTTGACTTGGCTTCTCACTTTGAGGCAGCTGTTTTGCATAGAGGTTGTAAAAAAAAACAACCCTGAAATCCTTATGCTCATATCAGAAAAATGCCAAGAAAGAAAGAAAGAAAGAAAGAAAGAAAGAAAGAAAGAAAGAAAGAAAGAAAGAAAGAAGGTAGGGAAGGAGGAAGTTATCCACTCAGCTTCAACAGCAAGAAAGGGAATTTTCCTGGACTGCAGCTTATTATTACAGTATAGTGATAATGATAACTGCATGTAACTGCACCCTTTTAAAGGGGGGGGTTCGCTCCCTTTTAGATGGCTGTTCCACTACTTCCACAGGGGCTCAGTTGTTAAATGGAGGCCCTGGCTCTATTTGAATAATGCTGGCTCTCCTGAGTTTTGTACACTTTTTAACTTCCATCAAATAGCAAATATCTCTCTGCAAATCAGCGCTAGGTTACTTCTGTACATTTAAGCTCATGTGTTCAGCACTATGTTTATTATTTGCACTTAATTCCTGCATGCTCTCTCTCTTGTGTCTCTCTCACTCAACGGTTCTCTTGCTATCTTGAGAGACGCACAATTTGCAGCAAGCGTTTCATACATAAATGGTCACAGTTTTCTTATGAGACATTGGACATTTAGGCAGGAGAGATCAAAGATATAAATACAGATTAGGTGAGACCTGGCTCAAAAACAGTAACTGTGAGAGGGACCTTGGAGTCCTAGTGGACGATCACTTGAATATGAGCCTGCAATGTGCAGCAGCAGCCAAAAATCTAATACAATTCTGGGTTGTATAAACAGAGGCATAGAATCAAAATCATGTGAAGTACTAGTATCACTTTATAAAACTCTAGTAAGACCACACCTGCAATACTGCAACCAATTTTGGTCACCATACTACAGAAAAGATGTTGAGACTTTGGAAAAAGTTCAGAGAAAGCAACTAAGATGATAGCAATAACAATAGCAATAGCAGTTAGACTTATATACCGCTTCATAGGGCTTTCAGCCCTCTCTAAGCGATTTAGGAGCCGAGGTGGCGCAGTGGTTAAATGCAGCACTGCAGGCTACTTTAGCTGACTGCAGTTCTGCAGTTCGGCTGTTCAAATCTCACTGGCTCAAGGTTGACTCAGCCTTCCATCCTTCCGAGGTGGGTAAAATGAGGACCCAGATTGTTGTTGGGGGCAATATGCTGACTCTGTAAACCGCTTAGAGAGGGCTGAAAGCCCTATGAAGCGGTATATAAGTCTAACTGCTATTGCTATTGCTATTTACAGAGTCAGCATATTGCCCTAACAATCCAGGTCCTCATTTCATCCACCTCGGAAGGATGGAAGGCTGAGTCAACCCTGAGCCGGTGAGATTAGAACCGCTGAACTGCAGATAACAGTCAGCTGAAGTGGCCTGCAGTACTGCACCCTAACCACTGCGCCACCTTGGCTCTGATCAAAGAGGAGGCCAAAAAACATGAAGAACGGCTGTAGGATTTGGGTTTGGCTTGTCTAAAGAAAAAGAAGGGGTGACATGATAGCAGTAATCCACAAAGAAGAGTGGGGTCAAATTGTTCTCCAAAGCACCAGGGGGCAGAACAAGAAACAATGGTAGGAAACTAATCAAAGAGAGAAGCAATCTGGAATTAAGGAGAAACTTCCTGACAGCGAAGACAATTTACCAGTGGAACAACTTGCCTCCAGAAATCGTGGCCACTCCATCACTGGATGTTTTTAAAAGAAAAGTCTAGACCAGTGTTTCTCAACCTTGGCAACTTGAAGATGTCCGGACTTCAACTCCCAGAATTCCCCAGCCAGCGAATGCTGGCTGGGGAATTCTGGGAGTTGAAGTCCGGACATCTTCAAGTTGCCAAGGTTGAGAAACACTGGTCTAGACATTCACTTATCTAAATGGTATAGGTTCTTCTGCTTGAGCATGGGCTGGACTAGAAGACCTCCAAGGTCCCTTTCAGCTCATTCATTCTATTCTGTTCACATTTTGAGGCCCAAATAGAGAGTGTTGTTCTAGGTTTTCAGGCAATAATATAACTATTGTGGCAATAAAGGGAGAGAACCTCCTCATGCAAGTAGCATTTCCAAAGAGGCCAGTTTGGAGAATGCAGGGGACAGACTGAAGTTCAATTCTGCCATTGCAGTTAGTAAACCTGTAGATGCTGCTGTTACTGTGTATGCATATACATAGTACATCTCTTCAGTCTTTGTACAGCTGTTCAGAAAGATCAGTTGAGACAGATCTCAGCCTGAAAGAGTACTGATGAAGCGATTGCTGTTTACAAAGACAGTACTTGATTAAACTAATTGGTTTAATTTTCTATAAGGTAGCTTGATCTTGTCCTGTGATTCTGCTTAAGGGGAGTTTCTTAGGATATAAATTATCAGTGAGTAGACCCAACCTGTACCTGGTACTAATGGGGAAATACAGATTTATAACTGGACAGTCCAGTTAGTCAACTAAGCCCATTAAGAGTTTTTTATTCTTTCCAAAGTGGGCAGGTTTTTTCCCTCCATAAATTGGAAAAGCTGTCAGTATACCACAATTGACTAATTTAACGAGTGTCATAGTAAGGAGCAAATAAAATTATGGTTTTAATTTACCAAGTGAAGGAAACTTATTTTAAGAATGTGAAATAATGCCAAGATATGACAAAGATGTTAAAGAGTATGGTTTTAATATGGAAAACTCAGAATTAGATAGGATACTCATGGGAACAGATGAAAAAATGATTAAAAATTGTAGTTAGTATTAGTATTTAGTATTTAATAAATTTATAGGCCGCCCAATCCCGAAGGACTCCGGGCGGCTTACAGAAAATACATTTTTAAAAAATAATAATAAAGAATTAAAAGAAAACAGAGAAAAACAGATTAAAAACCACATCATGCACTCAATCTGGTCGGTGCTGGACCTCAGTCATGAGGTCAACAGCACCCAGGCCTGCTGGAATAGCCAGGTTTTGATAGCCTTTCGGAAGGCCATTAAAAATTGTAGTTATCTACTTAGAATATACCTAGAAGAAGAAGAGGTTAAAGAAACAATGATAAGATGGGCAAAAAACTTTGGATATACAACAGAGCTAGAAAAATGGCAACAACTATGGAAAAGGAATTATAATCTGACAATGGCAGCAGCATATAAAGAGAATTTATATAAAATATTTTATAGATGGCACATGACACCTGAAAGATTAGCAAAAATGTTTAAGGCTAAATCAGCTAAACTTTGAAAATGTCACCAATTGCCAGGAACGTATTATCGTATGTGGTGGAGATGCAAAAAGCTATTGGGTTAAAATACAAACATGGTTAGAGAAAATGATACATAAACCCGTGGAGTTTAAGCCACAGATATTTTTATTGGGTATTCAACCAGAGAAATACAGTAAAGAAGATTCATAATTGATTGTGCAAATAATAACAGCAGCCAGAATTGTGTTTGCACAAAACTGGAAAGCAGACGAAATCCCATCGGAAGGGGAGGTAATAAAGAAGATATTAGACTCTGCAGAAATTGACATTGAGAATAAAGGACAAGGAGGAATCAGCGTGCTACAGGACATGGGGGCGATTTTATGAGTGGCTTGAAAAAAGATATAAATAGAAGGAAAAAAAGGAACAAAACATGAAATAAGTATCTCGGACGCCACACGATTAAAATAGGGGGAGGGGAAATAAGAAAATATCAAAATGTAAATATACAGGCGGAAAAATGATATGAATTGACACGTGTTAAATAACAATTATAAGAATGCATATCTAAGAATGAATTTGAAAGGAAAAATAAAAAACTTTTTATTAAAAAAAAAAGTGAAATAATGGTTAAAACAGTGTTTCTCAACCTTGGCAACTTGAAGATGTCCGGACTTCAACTCCCAGAATTCCCCAGCCAGCGAATGCATTCGCTGGCTGGGGAATTCTGGGAGTTGAAGTCCGGACATCTTCAAGTTGCCAAGGTTGAGAAACACTGGGTTAAAAGAAGAACAGCTATCCTTTCAATTTCTTCCGCATGTTTGGAGACCTACAAATTCCCTAAAGTAAAAGCAGGGGCATCTATTTTATTTTTATTTTTGGGGTGGTTGAGGGAGGAGTAGGGGAGGTCAAGGACCACTAAGGGATGAGGGATTTTTAGCTTGGTGCCCCCCAACCCCCATTTTGGGGCCCTAATCCATGTATATTCATTGGCTTCCTGCTTAACACAGTCAGTAATTTCCCCCCTAAATCTTGCATGGAATTTGAAGACTGCAAGAGAGGGTTTTCATGATTGCCGGCTCCCCAACATGGCTTCAAGAGCTGAATTTGCATTTTTGTTATTTTTTTTCCTCTGTCATTAAGATTTAGAATATAAAAATGGACCTTCCATTCTTTTGCTGTTATTACTTTTCTCAGTCTGAAGGTTCAGTTCACTAATAGAAACAATTTTAAGTGTGATGACACTGCAATGAATGTCAACTTTTAACTGCTGTAATGTATCTTTCGGAGATCTCTATTCCTTCCTTCCTTCCTTCCTTCCTTCCTTCCTTCCTTCCTTCCTTCCTTCCTTCCTATCTTGTTCAGATTGACTACTGGAATGCTGGGCAGACAAGGACCAGTCCAAAAGACCAATCTTTGTACAATTAGAGCTACTCCCTCCCTATTAGGCAATTTCTTTAAGGACTAGACGTTAGATGTTACTAGCAACACAAAAGGGGCCTGGGTTTTGTTTTTTAGGGGTTTCCTTTGATGAAAAATGAGTAAAAAGCTTCTAAGAAAACCCTTTGCTGAAATGGCTATTTTTTCCCTTTCCCACAGTGCAGATCCGTGTATTCGCCCTGCAAGAATGCAGGAGTGTCAACAGTTGCAAAACATTCTGTGCGCTGGTACTTCGGCTGTGCCAAAGCTCTTGATGCATGTTGCTGTTTTCTGCAAAGCATTTGTAATTGTAGTATTACAGCAGCTACATTGTCAGGGAGGTGCAATATGCTCCTTCCACGGGGGGGGAGGGGCTGCCAGTGAAGTAACTGCGCATGGATGTGTATATACAAACAACTGGGGAAAATCTTCAATGCACCTAAATAATCCTTTGAGGGACATAGCTATTTTAATGGTTCAAAGAGGAAGGTTTGCTAAACTTCATTTTTAAATGTTTTCACAGCTCGAGGGGCCTGTGTTTAAATATTTCCAGAAGGAGCCCTTCATAATTACTGAGTATAGTGCAATCCACCCATCCTTAACCTGGTAGAAAAAAATTACTTTAAACTCATTACCTTCACCCGTTTTCTGCCCAAGATAAGGGTCGCAAATCTTAGCGGAGTTTACATACCTTAAGGTTACAACTGGGTGGTGCCAAAGGGTAAAATAATATCTAAGTACTGGTATGGTAATGCATACAATGATTTAAACACATTATGCAATCTCTCCGTGCATCTTTCTGATAAATATTTAATTCATTCCTAAAGTAATGTTAAAAAACATGTGGTGACACATCTGTTACCTTTGTTCAAGCCCTAAACAAGAAGGAACTTACTGTTATTGCTTATTCCCACATATAGTAATGTGTCAACAATGACAGCCATAATTTTTACACACATCTCAGAACAAATCCGCCCAGCATTGCTTTGACAAATTTGTCAAAAAGTTGGAAAATTTACTTTTACCTGAAAAGTAAAAAGAGTTGAAAAGTAGAAGAGTTGCACTGAAAACTTATTTTTGAGTGCTTGACTTTTCTATATAAATCTGGATCAAATACAGGGAGTCCTCAACTTACAACAGTTCATTTAGTGAATAGCAATAGCAGTTAGACTTATATACCGCTTCATAGGGCTTTCAGCCCCCTCTAAGCGGTTTACAGAGTCAGCATATCGCCCCCAACAACAATCCGGATCCTCATTTTACCCACCTCGGAAGGATGGGAGGCTGAGTCAACCCTGAGCCGGTGAGATTTGAACAGCCGAACAGTCAGCGGAAGTAGCCTGCAGTGCTGCATTTAACCACTGCGCCACCTCAGAATGTTCAAAGTTACAACAACACTGGAAAAAAGTGACACGACCGTTTTTCACAGTTACACCTTTGCAGCATCCCCAGGATCATGTGATCAAAATTCAGATGCCTGACAACCGGTTCATATTTATGACTGTTGCTGTGTCCCAAGGTCACGTGATCGCTTTTTTGTGACCTTCTGACAAGCAAAGTCATTGGGGAAGCCACAACCAAGTTACTAACTTATCCGCTGCAGTGATTCACTTAACAACTGAGGCAAGAAAAGCTCAGAGCAGAAGAAAAGAAATGGTTCAAACCTCACTTAAATGTCTCACTTAACGACAGAAATTTTGGGCTCGGTTGTAAGTCGAGGACTATCTGTGCATTTCCTCAGGATCTTTTTCCTTATATGATTAGTGCAAACCTATCTCTCAATCAGGATTTAAAATTTTATCAGCTGCCATTGCGACATTTCACAGGTCAGGGTGTAAAGAAGGAAAAAGATTTATACAATCTGAAGAGAAACCAGAGTATAGAAGGAAGGAAATGTATGTATGTGAAAAAGCGTTTATGAAAGCAAAGGGCACTTTCACGATGGCCAAATCATGGCTTGACGGATGATGACACCTGATCTGTTTGTTGATAATAACAAAGATGGAACTTGAACTCATGCTCCCCTGCTTTCTAGTCTGGAGCTGCGCGAGCGATATTGGGTGTACCGAGATACACCCATATTACACCTGTCCTCGGCGAGCTGCACTGGCTGCCAATTGGTCTCCGGACGCAATTCAAGGTGTTGGTTATTACCTTTAAAGCCCTACATGGCTCAGGACCAGCCTATCTGCGAGACCGCCTACTGCCATACACCTCCCAACGGCCGATAAGATCCCACAGGGTGGGCCTCCTTCGGATACCATCAGCCGGACAGTGTCGGCTGGCGGGCCCCCGGAGGAGAGCCTTCTCTGTGGCTGCTCCGACCCTGTGGAATCAGCTACCCCCAGAGGTCCGGACCTTACCCACTCTCATGGCCTTCAGGAAAGCCGTTAAAACTTGGCTGTTCTGGCAGGCCTGGGGCTGTTGACCTTAGTGTCGAGGTCCAGTCCCGATTAGAACGTTATGTGTGTTGTGAATTTTAAACTATTTTTTTTACTTATTTTGCTTTTCTTTTTTTTCTTCTTTCATTGTAAGCCGCCCGGATTCCTCCGGGATTGGGCGGCCTATAAAATTAATAAATGAAATTTAATAAATGAAATGGCGTCTTAATCACTAGATCAAGCTGGTTCTCAGTAACAACTTACTGTTAATATGACACATACAGGGTTATAAAATGATTATCTTACAGCCTAATGCTACAACATTTCATAAAGATTTCACGTGATCTAACTTACCCTTTGACTGTGATTTCAAGTCCCACCTTAACTATGGAAGCCAGCTGGGTAACTTTGGGCCACCCGTCTCTTTAGCCCAACCCACCACACGGGGTGTTGTTGTGGGGGAAAATAGGAGGAGGAAGGTATGTGTGGCATGTTCACTGCTTTGAGTTATCTGTAAAAATAACAAAGGTGTAAAGGGACCTAATAAGTTTGCTAGATTTCTAACAGGAAGAAGAGTGCACTCTTCATGAAAAGGCAACGAGAGAAATGTGTAAACTATTGCTAGGCAAATAGGTCTGTGGCTTCCTCTATCATTTAGCCAAGGGACTTGTGGCCACAGCTAATTGCAATGCCAGGTTAGCACTTAGTCTGAGCTAGCAATTTTTTTAAAAAGCTACTGAAGGGATGTTTGCAATGAGAAGAACAAAAGATTTGCATCCTACCTTTTATATTGCTATTTCACTATGCAGGATGCACTACAGTGTGTATGTTTGGAAACTATTTGGAAGAAACACTTTTGACCTGGTATATGTTGCCTAGAGACTCTTGAAGCAGCCACTTTGGGGGAAGAAAGGCTGTGTGTGTTGAATAGAAGCCTGAAAAAAGACAACTGCTTCAATGAATAACACTGAGGTTGCTGTGCTTTGGTGAAATCTAATGCACTAATTTGGGATAGTTTTCAGAGTGTGTGGATAACCCTATATTCTGATGTTCTTTTTATAGCTTGTAATGTTCTTTTTAAATCTACGCTGAAGAATTTAATGCAAGTTATTCTGAATAGCCGTTCAGGGAGAAGGGCATATTATTATATGTTGAAGAAATCTAAATAAGGAATCCAAGCATTTCCATGCTTTTTCAATGGATTTTCCATCAAGTATTCTGCAAATACTTAATACAAACTTTTCTTCATTCCAATAGGTCTGTATGAAGTTGCTGCATAAATTCCACTACAGTGATTCCCTTTTGTCTCTGATTTATTCTAGTTCTAAGCTTTTAGAGATAAGCTACAATAAGGTTTGATAGAATTTATTCCCTAGAATGTATGATTAGCAACTACCTTTAAAGAGCCGAGGTGGCGCAGTGGTTAGAGTGCAGTACTGCAGGCCATTTCAGCTGACTGCTATCTGCAGTTCGACAGTTCAAATCTCATTGGCTCAAGGTTGACTCAGCCTTCCATCCTTGCGAGGTGGGTGAAATGAGGACCCAGACTGTGGGGGCGATATGCCGACTCTGTAAACTGCTTAGAGAGGGCTGAAAGCCCTATGAAGCGGTATATAAGTCTAACTGCTATTGCTATTGCTATTAATTACTCTTGACAACATTTTTAGCCATATCAGCAGCAGCTTTTAATAGAGAAAGTCAGGGTCAACCAATTGTCGTTAGTGGTAGATGGGTGTGAGGTGCTGTCCCCAAGGCACAGAAGGCACATCTCTGGGTGGCATCAGATGACATTACCTAAGTAACAGGACCTAAGCTGCTTGGTCTAGGCACAGAGTCAGAGCCAGTCATGCTAACCATTTAATACGGCAACAGCTCTAGTATCTCAATGGCAAAAGAAAAGAGAAAAAAGGGGATTAATTATTGAATAAAAAGAGAGCGCACAGTTCTTTGGAATGTACAGAAAGGCCTTCAATTGGGTTCTAGGTATGTGCTCCTCCCATTGTTCTGGTAGCTTCTGTGGTGATGCAAAGGGCCCCTCTAAAGCTGTCCAATTCCCAGGGAAGTTTGCTAGTTGATGGAATAGCAGAGTCCAGCTTTCACACCTTTGGCTCACCATTTCTTGAACTGTAGTCGTCGTGGTAGCTTTAATTATTATGTGCTTATAGACATACAATAAAACAACACTTGATGTAATAATATACTACAATAAATTACAACACTGTAACATAAAATAAGAAGCTTCTAAACTAAAAGGCCATGACGTGCAATAATATTAACACGTATGCATTAAAGTGTTAGTTAAGGTTTGGTGTATTTTTAAGCGACTTCACCAGATGCCAAGGAAAAAATATTCTTAGGTTGGGTTTTTTTAAGTTAAGTGATCCAATGTCACCTGATGGAAACCTATGCCAAAGTTGTAGTTGTAGTTTATTCAATTTGTATGCCGCCCTATTCCCGAGAGACTCAGGGCGGCTAACAACCAAGCGGGAAGGGGATACAAATAAGAAAATAAAGACAAACAAATTAAAATAGAACAACAGTCGCAGCTTCAAATGGGGCTGGAAATTGATCAGCCCCAGGCCTGCTGGAACAACCAGGTCTTGATAGCTTTGCGGAAAGCCTGGAGGGTGGAGTGGGTCTGGATCTCCACGGGGAGATCGTTCCAGAGGGCCAGAGCAGCCACAGAGAAGGCCCTCCCCCGAGGGCTTGCCAGTCGGCACTGGCTGGCAGATGGAATTCGGAGGAGGCCTAATCTGTGTGATCTAATGGGTCTGTGGGAGGTAATTGGCAGGAGGCGGTCTCTCAAGTACCCAAGTCCGATACCATGTAGGGCTTTAAAAGTAACGACTAGCATCTTGAAGCGTGTCCGGAGCCCAATGGGCAGCCAGTGCAGCTCACGGAGGATAGGTGTAACGTGGGTATACCGAGGCGCACCCACGATCGCTCGCACGGCTGCATTCTGGACAAGCTGAAGTCTCTGAATACTCTTCAAGGGCAGCCCCATGTAGAGCGCGTTACAGTAGTCCAGTCTTGAGGTCACAAGGGCGTGAGTGACTATTCGAAGGGCCTCCCGGTTCAGGTAGGGATGCAACTGGTGCACCAGGCGAACCTGGGCAAATGCCCCCCTGGTCACAGCCGACAGATGATGTTCTAAAGTCAGCTGTGGATCCAGGAGGACTCCCAAATTGCGAACCCTTTCTGAGGGGCGTATAATTTCACCCCCCAGCCTGAGAGATGGAGTACATAGCCATTCGAAGGACCAAAGGTGAGAAAAAGCTCTTAATTTTGACACAGCTATTTTATTATTTAACTAGCTGATGACCCTATACGTTGTGTTTGTCTAACAGGGAGCCATTGAGAGGGGGCTTTCTTCCCCCTACTCCCATGCCCATCATCCATGCCCTCTCCCTTCCCCCTCTCATGTGCTCCACTTTCCCACCCTGTCTATGATCCTGGCACTTTGCCCCGAAGTGTTTGTCTGACAGGGAGCCCTGCCCCCATACCCATCATCCCTGCCTTCTCCCTTCCCCATCCTATATGCACCCCTCTTTCCTGCCCTGCCTACGATCCTAGCACTTCGTAGGCCCTCTGTGTGAGGGAGCACAGCTCAGTCAAAGGCCTCTGTACTGGCCCAATCGGGCTCCCTTTGCCTTGTGTATTGCACGTTAGGTCTTTTGAGAATCCAGTTCTCTGCCCTGATCATATCTCAAGTCTGTGTAACGGTTGATCTACCAGTTTAATTTAGGTTCTTGGTTTTACTGGCTATGGGTTTGTTTCTCACTTTGCAGCTTCTCCATCATCAGAGCCGAGGTGGCGCAGTGGTTAAATGCAGCACTGCAGGCTACTTCAGCTGACTGCAGTTCTGCAGTTCGGCGGTTCAAATCTCACCGGCTCAAGGTTGACTCAGCCTTCCATCCTTCCGAGGTGGGTGAAATGAGGACCCAGACTGTGGGGGTGATATGCCGACTGTAAACCGCTTAGAGAGGGCTGAAAGCCCTATGAAGCGGTATATAAGTCTAACTGCTATTGCTATTGCTATCATTGCTTGTTTGTTTGTCACTCTGCTCTTTGTAAGGTCTACCTCTGCTTTGGGGGAGAGAAGAAAAGTAAGAGTCAATTAGGTCCACTTATCAGGACTTACCAAGGAGGTGAATAGTCTTGGTGGTAACAGAGGTATCTTCTATGATTGTAGGTGACACTCCTTATCTTTATCTTGTATTGACCATTTTGGATCAACTGAAACGTCTCTGCGAAAGACCCTCCTGGTCTTCCATATAAGACCTGGCTCTTTTCCCATGTGTTACAGGAGCCCTTTCCAGGTTGAGACGTCTAGGTTATTATGGCCAGCCTCAATTAAATGTTGATTATATATTGTTTTATCTTGCTTATTTCAGATTTGTATAGTATGTTTTCATTCTTGATTTTGTTTTAATTTTTTTAAATTATTGTATACTGTCCAGACTTACAAACTGTGAGAGGGGAGCTTTGCAAATCAGATGGATAGATAGATAATAGATGGATAGATAGATGATAGATAGATAGATAGATAGATAGATAAATAGATAGATAGATAGATGATAGATGGATAGATAGATAGATAGATAGATAGATAGATGATAGATGGATGGATAGATGGATAGATAGATAGATAGATAGATAGATGATAGATAGATAGATAGATGATTAGATAGATAGATGATAGATGGATAGATAGATAGATGATAGATAGATAGATAGATAGATAGATAGATAGATAGATAGATAGATAGATAGATGATAGATGGATAGATGGATAGATGGATAGATAGATAGATAGATGATAGATGTAGATAGATAGATAGATAGATAGATAGATGATAGATAGATAGATAGATAGATGATAGATGGATAGATAGATAGATAGATAGATGATAGATGGATAGATAGATAGATAGATAGATAGATTTTATTTATTTATTTATTTATTTATTTATTTATTTATTTATTTATTTATTTATTTATTTATTTATAAAATTTATATGCCGCCCAATCCCGAAGGACTACGGGCGGCTTACAAAAAAGAGGAAAAAAAGACACATAACGAACACATAACGAAGAAAAAGAAACGGTTTAAAATAGCAACACCTCATACATTCATTCTAATCGGGGCCGGACCTCAACAGTGAGGTCAACAGCCCCAGGCCTGCTGGAATAGATAGATAGATAGATAGATAGATAGATAGATAGATAGATAGATAGATAGATAGATGATAGATAGATAGATAGATAGATAGATAGATAGATAGATGATAGATAGATAGATAGATAGATAGAGATAGATAGATAGATAGATAGATAGATAGATAGATAGATAGATAGATAGATAGATAGATAGATAGATGATAGATAGATAGATGATAGATAGATAGATAGATCTTTTGGGCCATTATTACTGACAGATCAGTAACTGCGAATGGTATGCATTTCTTTATCTGCTTCTCATCAGGGCGAACTATTTTAATTGAAATTGATTTTGGACTTATGCTACCAAGTAAGGTTTATGTTGCTTCCACAAATGGTCATATTATTCAGCATTTTTTTAAATTACAGCTTTATAATGCTTGATTTTATAAGAAATCTTATTTAACATACAAATGGAACGTTTTGAAGCGGCATGTTCATTACACATAACCAGAATTAAATGAAATATTTTTTTCAACGACTGTTTTTTCTAGCCGTGGTGTGCAAATAATAGTGTTCGAAATGTTTTATAAATGTTCATTATTTAGTCAGATTTGCAGCAACTATGTAAACAATTGCAGGATTTGAAATATGGATTACAGCAATGCTATTTTCTATATCTTTCTATATATTTGTTTGCAAACCATCCTTGCTTACTTTATGTTCATATAAAATTTAATATGTTCTCTTTTGTAGTTCCAAGCCCTCATCTATCTATTTTCCTCCTCCCTCCCTCCCTCTCTCTCTCTCTCTCTCTCTTGCTATTCAGTCCTCATTCATTTTCTCCCTATGGTCAGGTGACACCAACATTTATTTTCATACTGCTAGTTCTATTCCTTTTGCCCCAATTGACATCATTTCATCAAAACTGTTTTTCTGTAACTGCTTCTCATATTCAATCGGCATTCATTTACTGCATACATGGCCCGCATGACAGCTGTGTTTCTCCTGGCACACCTAGTTCTTCCCTATAATACAGTGGGCAGAATTTTAAGGCATTTTAGCTCTTTTTGACTAACAGACAACAGTTGATTCTTTGCGTACTACATACTACCTTTTTACTACGATTTAATGTCTTAAAAGGTAGCCACCAAACACTCTACCAAAATGCAGAAATTCATCCGTTAGCTTTGCTCTTGTTTTTTCCCCCTTCCACTTGTGAACAATTTTCAAACGCTCATTCCATTTTAACTATGAAGCACTGATATATTGGTTATTGATACACTAGCTTTCAGATACATATTCTTTGTTGGTTTTAATACAATCTAACATTTGCTGTAAATTGTTTGAATTCTGAGCCAACACATAAGTATTGTCTTCATATGAAAAGTGTAGGTAGAATCATATCCCCAAACCACTTCAACCATCACTTTTATATCCTTTATATATTTATCCACAAATACCAGAAACATCACAGTATTAGGCTCGCTGCAGAACCTTTTGCTAAATATTCCATTTATTCTCACTTACTTACACTCTTGCCTTACTTTCATCGTGCATTGTTATCACTGCGTTTACCATAGTAGCCAAGCTTTAGTTACATATGAAATACTCTTTATCATTTAAATCTATTTATTTTATCATACATTCTTTAAGTGAAGATGCAATAAACTTTTTTACATTGACATTAAATTTTTATTAAGTCTCTGATGCCAAATAGGATTCAAATTAAAACTGAGTGTGTGGGTGCGTTGTTGATGGAACAAAATTTGAAATGAGCATTTGTAATTTACGCAGCCCCGCCCCAGGCATGTTTCCTCAGATACACGATTCTTGATTGCAAAGAGATTTAACATGTTATTAAATATGTGTAAGATTGCAGTCCATTGTTTTCAGCAGTAATCTTCAAATAGATCACAGATTGTATTAAGCCATGGGTTACTCAATAAACTACAGTTGGTAGGGCTTACATAATACATTAGGCTTTAAGGCATAGTTTACAATAAAGCGTGGTGGATTTATATAAAAAGCTTTGTCCTATTTTGTGGTAGAGCAGTAGAATTGCCACAATATAATAGGACTCTCCTTGATATTTTTCCTTATTCCATGCTACACACCACCTCCATACCTTACACGGTCTATAGGATCTCAGAATATGTAGCCTGCTTTTTTTGGGGGGGTGGGGTTTATTGGATTTATATGCCACCCTTCTCCCAAGGACTCAGGGGGGCATACGACATTAAAAAAAACACATATTACAAAAGTTAAAAAATAAATAAATAGTGACCCTTCTATTTGAGGTTTACTTCTGAACAAACATGTAATTTAACCTATGCTTCCTTATTTCTCTGGTGTGATGATAACTTATTGAGCAATATTTATATTTAAATGCACAAATAATTACAAAGTTTAATAGATAGATGTTCTTCCTGTTCTATTGGTTTTGCTACTTATTGAATTTGTATTTCTTTACTTATGTTAAATAATTTTGAGACTGCAGGTAATCCTTGATTTATGACCTCAATTGGGACTGGAATTTCTATCGTGCTGTTTTTAAACCTATCTTTTTTTTTCCTCTGTATTTTATTTTTTTGATTTATTTCTGTACTGTAAGCCGCCCGGAGTCCTACGGGATTGGGCGGCATATAAATGTTATTAAACTTGCAAACTTGAAAACTTGCAAGGAGGAAAAAAAACCCCTTAAAGCATTAATATTGGGAAGACCTTGGCAGAAATCAGGAAGATATAAGCATAGGCTCCTTCTGAAGACCCAGGGGACGGTAGGAAGAAACACTTCGGAAGGCTAAATGCCACTACCTACAATAGTGTCATCTTTAATAGATTCTGCAGCTAACCAGCAGCCAGTATAGTATATTTTATTTATTTATTTAGCCAATGATATGGCCACCAATCTCAATGTGTAGCTCTGGGCAGTGACCAGAATTAAAATAGAATGCAAACAAAAACAAATATTATAAAAATTAAAACTGCAAGCAGCCAAAAACAACAACAACAACAATAAAATCATGAACACAAGCTAGAAGCAAGTCCCTGCACAGACATGGAGCCCCATGTCCAGAACTAGGTCTTTAGGACACTTATGAAAGGCCAGCACAGTTGGGACCATTAAGATCGCTGGAGGCAGAATATTCTCATAAAGGGGGATGCAATAGAAAAGGCTCGTTGTTGTTGTTGTTGTTGTTGTTGTTGTTGTTGTTGTTGTCACAATCATAGACATCGCAATACCAGGGGATAGCAGGGTCGCCGAGAAGGAACATGAAGAAATCGCAAAATACCAGGACTTAAAAATTGAAATTCAACGACTATGGCACAAACCAGCAGTGGTAATTCCAGTGGTAATTGGCACACTGGGTGCTATTCCAAAAACACTGGAATTACATTTAAAACAGTTAAAAATTGACAAAATCACCATCAGTCAAATGCAAAAAGCCGCACTGCTTGGATCTGCACGCATATTACGAAAATATGTTACGACGTCCTAGGCCCCTGGGTGGGGCCCGACTAGTAACCAATGCCAAATCCAGCGAAACAACTGGCCGCTGTGATACAATTGTATAATAATAATAATTAGTTTTGTATGCCACCCACTCTCGGAAGACTCCGGGCGGCTTACAATGAAAAAGGGAAGGGGGATACAAAAATAAGACAACAGGTTAAAATTGCAACAACATACACAACCTAGAGTGGGGCTGGACAATTCAACAGCCCCAGGCTTGCCCGAACAGCCAGGTCTTCGTTGCTTTACGGAAGGCCGGAAGGGTAGTAAGGGTCCGGATCTCAATGGGAAGATCGTTCCAGAGGGCTGGAGCAGCAACAGAGAAGGCTCTCCCCCGGGGAGTCGCCAGTCTACATTGACCGGCTGATGGAATCCAGAGGAGGCCTAGTCTGTGCGATCTAATAGGTCTTTGGGAGGTATGTGGCAAGAGGCGATCTCTCAGGTAGCCAGGTTCAATGCCATGTAGGACTTTAAAAGTAACGACTAGCACTTTGAAGCGTGTTCGGAGACCAATGGGAAGCGAGTGCAGCTCGCAGAGGATAGGTGTAACGTGGGTGTACCTAGGTGCACCCACAATCGCCTGCGCAGCTGCATTCTAGACTAACTGAAGTCTTCGAACTTCAAGGGCAGCCCCATGTAGAGCGTCCTTGAGCGCCCTCGTTGTCTAGGTCCTGAATGCTGGCATTTCTTTGGCCAACAGGATGGAAGCATTCCTGTCTTGCCTGACTAGATCAGACTGGTAGAAACAACTGGGAAGAGGTGGTCAACCCAATCCTAATCCATAAAGGGCTTTAAACATAATTGTCAGACCTGCCCTAGTTGCCCCCCTAAGGAAAGCAAGACTCTTGGATCCATTGAATTGAATCAACAGAACTTGTACTGAGAGAAACTGCTTGCAGTAAAGTCAGGTGGAATCCGAGAGTCCTGCACAAAGCAATTCTTTCAGTTTCCCAAGCCAAGCCCTCCCTTGACCAGTCCACCGGCAGCCAATGTAATGCTGAGATGATGTTTTGAGAATGCTGAGTTGCTAGGCAGATCACAGTTCCCACTCAGGGCACATCGGCCTTGGTACCTGGCAAAAACCAGCTGGGAAGGAGTCTGTCCTGTCTCCGAAGACAGACCCCTTCCCTAATTCCCAAGTGAACAGCAGAAGCAGAAGAACCCCAAATATGCATCACCCCCCCCCCCCAGCACGATGGCAGGACACTAGAATATGATGGTGGACTTAACAGTAACAACCAGCACTTGAGTTGTACCTCAAAGCACATTGTATTGTCAAGCAAAGTAACTCATAGAGTAGCGGTGTTACATGTACTGAGTAACCAGTGCCGCTTACTCAATGAACAATGGTAATTGGAATTTTTGAAATTCAAGAATTGTGGAGAAATAGAATTTAATATCATTAGTGTATTTATGATATCTCATTGCAAAACTCTTGATGGCAGACACCCTACAGCTTTGTGTAGACATTAAATTTATCAATACTACCCTCTGAATCCCTGCACACAGGAGTAACAAACACAAATAATCTCGAAGAATATCACATTTAGCAGAATGAAAAATTGCCAAAAAAAGAAGTAAAATCAAAAGGAGGCAGTTCTCTATCTTTTCCCATTGAAGGTCAGGTATTTGGGCAACTCATGTTGAACACAGAATAAAAAATTGGAGATAATCAATTTCATCCAAGAAACCAACTGGATGCATAAATATTTCTCTCTTAAGCACCTTGCCTCTAGAGGGGGGAGGGTATTTATGACTGGCCAATAATTGGCAGACAACCTCTGAGTCCAGTTATCAATATTTTTTGACATGTGGCTTGCAGAATTGAACAATTTACTCCAGTTGAATGCCAAATATAACGTCGTGCAATTATGTTATGGATGTATTTAAACAGTCTAAAATGACAGCAATCAATTAGCCCTGTAATATGGCACATCTGGTAACATATATTAGATGAAGTTGCATTGTGAACACTAGTCCTATCTACTGCTAAAGTTCTGAATTAAAGAGGTGGCATTTTGTTCCCCCGTTTCCCATATTCGTATTTCTAATTTTCAGATAAAGCGTGAATGTGTGTTTTAGCTGTCTCTGAATTGCATTCACTGATTGGGTTATCATAGCATCTGTTGAAATCGTAGCTCCTCAAAAGTGCGGAGTACTGTATTTATATCTATAGCAGCCAATAAATGGGAATTAAGAAGTTAGTATTTTCATCTTGGAGTTGACATTATCCTAAATAATTTCTGTTAATTTAACATTTACAGAAATACTTCCTGATTCAATGTGTTAGATACCTGGCTGCTAGTAAAGATTGTACTGAAAACACAACAAGCTATCAGGCATATTTGTAATTGCAACTGATGTTTTGTCGCAAAGAGAACTTTGATACCTGGCCCTTCCACACCAGAAGAATTGGTTACTATGAACCTGTAAGTCCAAATGTTTGCAGGAAGTCCGAATGTCAGCAGTGCAAACCTGTTTAGGTTTTTGTTCTCTCATCAAAAACCCCGAATTAAAATTATTGTTTCTAAATTTTAAAAAAAATATTGTCAGTTTTTCAGTTGGTATTTGGTATAATGGTTTGGAAAAGAGAAAATATGCTGCATGACAAATAACAGTTAAAATAGTTTTGATTCAAGATTGGTTTGAAAAATCAAAGAATGAGAAAGAAAAAACATATATACTTAAGATGGTTCCCCTTAAGATCTAATAATGCAAAAGTTGGAAAAAAATAAAACCATGGAAATTAATGACTCATTTGCCCATTATGCATTATACAAAAGCAAAAAGCATCCTATTGAAACGTTTGAATAAAACATCAACAGGAAATACATCTGGCATAAAGCAAGGCTTACAACATTGCAACGATTTCTTTTTTTTTAATCCTGGACAAAGTATTATCCTATAAAATGTCAAGCTGAATAAACATGTTTTAACTGTTTTTATTTTAATGAAATTAAACACTTCAGATAAATTAGGTTTTCTATTGGGGGTAAGGAATTGTGGGCAAAGCTGGCGGAAACAAATGAAATCCAGAGCAGTATCCTGAGCCACAGTCAGTGCAGTAGAAAATTCTTCCTTTGAAACCACGCGTTTCTTTTCGGGTGGAGTTCCATTTTACAGAATAGAGAACTGAGTGAAGGGCTCAGTACAGGGGTGGGTTTCAGGCGGTTCGCGGCGGTCCCCGCGAACCGGTTGGTCGGCGAACCCGGAAGTAAGTAACCTCCGGGAACGCTGAAGGATCCACCCACCCTCCCGCGTTTCTTACCCGGTTTTGACAAGTTCTGCGCTTCCACGCATGCGCAGAACGCATACAGCACCTGCGCGATCCTCCAGGAGCAGCTGGAGCATCGCACAGGCACTAGTACGCATGCGTGCACTGCGCGCGTGCACGAGGACGCCGCCGGCCCCGTTCCAACCGAACCGAACAGGTTGGAACGGGCGAGAAACCCACCCCTGGCTCAGTAACTAATCTGGAGTGGGGGAAAGGACTGAACCTGACCCACACAATGTTTATAGTCATTGTTTTCATAACATGTAACATTATTTTTGAGTCCATAATGTCTGTTCATGGGTCAGCATAATTTGCCCAGTGAACTTTGTTTAAAAATCTTGATTGAACATCACGAGGCTCATCATTTGAATAAATCAAAGAAACCAGCATGCTCTGAGCAGGTGTGTGTGTGTGTGTGTGTGTGTGAGAGAGAGAGAGAGAGAGAGAGAGAAGCAAGTATCAGCAGGTCATTTGGTGGTGTATATCACAGGCATTCTATTCATAAATAAATACTGTTCCTAGTTGGTGCTTGGTTTATGGGAACCAATCATGCTGAAAGTGGGGAATAATGCACAGGGCTGCTCCCAAGTGCCCTGCTGTAGTCTGTGTGGCTTTGTCGTTCCTCTCCTGTGTGCATATTCCCCAGGATTATTGAGAAGTCAGCAACAAAAATAGGCAGGTGTGTTTGGAGAAACAGGAGGTCACACACCCGGGAAAGTATATAGCTGCAGAAATGCAGTGAAATGTAATGAACGGGAATAGACTGTGTTGATCTGGCCTTCATTTGAGTCAGAATTGTTAATTAAGAAACTTTGAAAGGTTTATTGTTTGTATCTTCCTTTTGAAATATAAGCATTTGCACCATATACATGTTTTATATTAAGATACTGTATTTCTTGGAGCACATCAAATGTCTCCCTTGGAGGGGTGTCTTGTACGTATTTCTTCCTTACTGTATGATTCTGTGCAAAATTTGATGAAATAGCTTGTTACAATAATTTATTTTACATGTGAGCATATATGTGTGTGTGTGTGTATACACACACACACACATGTATTTAGTGCCCCTGGTGTGCCCAAATATGGGAGGAGGCATACTGCTTCCTTTCTCTGTCTATCGGCCCATCACAAGAGACCATCCAGAACAAAAGCCACTATTTTTACTGTTGCCTTTGTTACATTTGTGTTGTATTTGTGCTGATAAATAAATATAAATAATATAAATATAAATAATATAAATATAAATAATACAAATATAAATATAAATATAAATATAAATATAAATATAAATATAAATATAAATATAAATATAAATATAAATATAAATATAAATATAAATATAAATATAAATATAAATATAAATATATAAATATAAATATAAATATAAATATAAATATAAATATAAATATAAATATAAATATAAATATAAATATAAATATAAATATAAATATAAATATAAATATAAATATAAATATAAATATAAATAAATATAAATATAAATAATATAAGTATAAGTATAAGTATAAGTATAAGTATAAGTATAAGTATAAGTATAAGTATAAGTATAAGTATAAATAATATAAATATAAATAAATATAAATATAAATATAAATATAAATATAAATATAAATATAAATATAAATATAAATATAAATATAAATATAAATATAAATATAAATATAAATATAAATATAAATATAAATATAAATAATATAAATATAAATATAAATATAAATATAAATATAAATATAAATATAAATATAAATATAAATATAAATATAAATATAAATATAAATATAAATATAAATAATATAAATATAAATATAAATAATATAAATATAAATATAAATAATATAAATATAAGTATAAATATAAGTATAAATAAACATAAACATAAACACACACACATATATATAGTATCCTTCCAAGGTGGTTTCATGTGATGAGCTTCTCTTGCATTAACCTTTTCTTGTTAACAACTTGACCATGTTTTTCACTAGTGCGCACAGTGGGAATTCCTGGAGATGAGTTGAAGGTGCTCTTGCAGAATGGATGGAGAGAGAGAGAATCTGCTAATTCCAAACACAGACAACATGAGGAGTAAAGATAGTTGCAAAGCACCACTTTAGCAGAATATTAGATCGTAACTTTTATTACCTCCTCCAGCAGCCTTTTTTTTATTTGGTAATGTCTCTGCTTATCTTTGAGATATTTCTGAACAGAAATGTACTTTTGGCTAAAGCACCAGGTTGCAACCAGCCATGCCTTTCTAAAGAAATCTATGGAAGTCACCTGTAGACCTTATTAAAACCAGTGATTATGTTGGAGGTTGGTGAAATGCTGTGGCACATGCCTGATCCTCATTTTTTTAAATTAAAAAGGCAAATCTAAAGAACGAAATAGGGCTGGCAAGTATCATTGGATGTTTCTGTGGGCACGCTGGTGCCACCAAATGGCACATTTCAGATTTGCAGTATTATAATATTACGATTCAAACAGAATAACATAGTTGGACCTTGGAAGTCTTCTACTCCAACCTCCTGCTGAAGCAGGAGACCCTATCATTTCAGCCAAATAGCTGTCCAATGTCTTCTTAAAAATCTCCAGTGACGGAGCATCCGCAACTTCTGAATGCAAGCTGTTGCACTGGTTAAATGTTCTTACTGTCAGAAAATTTCTCCTTAGTTCTAGATAGGTTCTCTTTGAGAGATTTCCATCTGTTACTTCTTGTCCTGCTTTCAAGAGCTTTGGAGAATAAGTTGACCTCCTCTTCTTTGTGGCAGCCCCTGAGATATTGGAAGACTGCTATCATGTCGCCCCTAGTCCTTCTGTTTCCTAGACTAGACATACCTAGTTCCTGCAACTGTTTATTGTATATTATAGCCTGCAGCCCATCTAATTATTCTGGTCACTTAATTCCTACTATCTCTTTTCCACTTTAAAGTGCTCTACAAAAAATTTATTCTAGGAAATACAATTGACACGATTCCATACACATTTGCATGATTCTATTTTCTGAAATTTGAGATACATGTCATTTCCAAAAGTGCAAATATTTGGGGACCTACAAGTCCTACTTCTTATTGACACTGGTAACAAAATGTTTAGAATAATGAGGAGGTGTTAACTATTAAGGGATTTTACAAATACATTTACCATGGAAGGCTGTCAAGAAAGAGGGTGACATATAGTATTTGTCCCTCAGGAAACTGAAGGAAGAACTAAAGCATTTCTTCTTTGAAATTAAAAAATAGCAAAGAAACAGATACCATGCTTTACTCTATAGACATGGAACGATCTGGCCCATAGACTCACCAAGTTGGACACGACTAAATGGATAACAGCACCACAGTGGTGGGTTTCAAAAATTTTTAGAACCTCTTCTGTAGGTGTAGCCTGCTTTGTGGGAGTGGCTTGCTGGCCATGTGACTGAGTGGGAGTGGCTTGCCGGCCATGTGACCAGGCAGGAGTGGCTTGCCAGCCATGTGACTGGGTGGGTGGGTCCAACTTGTAAAATGTGGTGAAACTCACTTAACGCTCTTGCTTAGCAACCAAAATGTTGGCTCAGAAACTCTGTCATTTGAAGCATGCAAGTCTTAAAGCTGTCAAGTTGCAAGACCCTTGCACCCCTAACCCTTTAGAAAAAAAAACCCCAGAGGTGTTCAAACTTGACAGCTTTAAGACTTGTGGACTTCAACTCCCAGAATTCCTCCTCCAGTCATGTTGGCTCAGGAACTCTGGCATTTGAAGCACGCAAGTCTTACAGCTGTCAAGTTACAAGACCCTTGCACCCCTAACCCTTTAGAAAAAAAGAACCCAGGGGTGTTCAAACTTGACAGCTTTAAGACTTGTGGACTTCAACTCCCAGAATTCCTCCTCTCGCTCTTCATCTTGATAATGTGCGGACGGACGGGGGGGGGGGAGGGAGCTGGAACCGGTTCTAAACGGCACTGTAGATTTGTGGAACCTCTTCTATAGAAGAGGTTAGAACTGGCAGGAACCCACCCCTGCATCACCATCATACTAATCTATTACTTATTTTTGCATGGAATAATCTACTTTTTAATATAAAATTTAATTATGCCACTGAATGCTAGATGTAATATTCAGCAATGGAGCCTCAATTGCATAAAGTTATGTAAACAATGTATTCTAAATTGTTTTTTAAATTCACATTATTGAACATATTTGCCACAATATGTACAGGATGCTATATCCCGGGCTGTTTTTCACCCTCCCCAGGCTCCTAGAAAGCCTCTAGAGACTAGGGAGGGCGAAAAACGGACCTACTGGGCCAACCGGAAGTTGGAAAACAAGCCGTTTCCGGCCTCCGGTGGGAGGGAGGCTGTTTTTGCCTCCTCCCAGCCTCCAAGAAAGCTTTGCGCGCATGCACAGGACAACAGGGGTGGGGTCAAGTGCGCATGCGCAGGGGGTACGGTTTCGGGGGATGATTAAATTATGGGAGTTGGCACGCTTTTGGCACCCGAGGCGGAAAAGGTTCGCTATCACTGCTATATCCTGTATCTGCCTTGCAGTGATCTTGAAATAATAGGTATATTTAACTCACTTTGTCAGAGAATTCTGATCATAACTTTTTTTTAAAGACTTACCGGTACCTGTCCAGGAACCCGTGTTTCATAGCACTAAAGCATAGTGCATTCACATGGGCATTTATTTACGCGCACATAGACACAGACTTCGAAACTTCCAGATTAGTTGACAGAATCCAGTACCTGATTTGGTGTCCCTATGATAATGTCTCATTTTCTGATTGATTTATTGCTGGCTAGAAGCTAACTATATATATTATAAAATGAGTATGTATGCACCTGGATTCTAATCAGTGATGATTTTTATTTTAGGAGAGCTTCTTTTTGGGAGGAAAAAGGAAAAGCTAAACTGCTATATCAACTCTCTTGAAATAAGTCAACAGTGGGGGGGGGTCTCCATTCTCCCCCCCACCCCACAATTTGCAACATTATTTTTGAGGAAGCATTGATAGCCCTTACCTAGAGTTCCCTTTTTATTTATAAAGGGAATATATTAAATTTCTAGGTACGCCGTTTTAAATTCCTCCTCCTCTCCCTCTCTTTTTAATGTCACGCTCCCTCTAGGACTGTAATCTACTTGTTAGGAGTAGAACGCTGTGGTGAAGTAATTACAAGGCACGGAAGACCAGTGAGGATGTCTGTATGAAAGGGAGAGAGGTGCAGAAAGGAACCACCAGGCAGGTTGAAAGTGGTTATTATGAGGCTTGCATTTCTCTGTGCTTAGGACGGATGCTCGGCTCCGTAAGCAATGGGACGATTAGGGATTTAAAATGCACTGCTAAGCAATGCTCATCCAAAACCATTCAGCTTTGCGTCCTTCCAAATTTCTTTTTTAAAAGAGCATTTTTCTTGTTTGGAAAGACAACGTATAGCAATGTTTGTACTCTCTCCCTCTCTCCCTCCCTCTCTCCCTCCCTCCCTCTCCACATCTCAACATATGTGAACCAACTAGTGCAAAATGTGCTATATTTTCCATCTAAGGAGCAGGCTGGGGATAAACAGTGCAAAGTTGTCACAGTCATTCTTTCTCAAAACGTACAGGTCATTTTTTAAAAAAAAATAATAGAAATGGTTAGAGCCATTTAGACTTGAGTCATGCCAGGTGTTCACTCATGTTTGTGGGTGCATGTCTGTGTGGAAGGCAATTTTGTGCTTTTGTTATTGCCACCCTCCCTCCTAATAATAATGTTAATCTTTGTCACGCTTGTTTGCTATCATTGTTCCCTTCTGCGGCTGCGTTTTATTTGATTTAGTTAGGTCTCTTTTTTTCTAGAGTGATTCTCCACCCCCCCCCCATTTTCTCTTTCCTTTAATATACAAAAAGGAGAAAAAATAAAAATGAAAAGAGGGGGAAAAAGAAAAAAATGACACGATATATCATGCCTTTGGAAAGCAGCTTCAAATATTACACGTGGAGTAATATTTATCAATTATTTCATAATATCAAGAGAGTCAATTCCTAAATACAGACAGAAACTGTATAATCAAATCAATTTTATAAATCAAGGGTGGCATCATTGTTCAGTTATAAAGGAATAATCCTTTTCTTTTTTTCGTTTGCCTCATCTTGGAAGATCCAGAGTTCTTTATATAAAGATATATTTCAAACTTTACATTTTTTACATTTTTATATCATATTACTTTTCCTAAAATTGAACTAGCAATTAACTTACACATATTGTGCCAAAATCGTAAACATAAGTGTCCTTTTCGTCATTTTACAATTTCAGCACAATGAAGTTGATAGCCGTTAAAAATATTTTTAGAAGATATGTAATACATTTTTTGATAGTTAACCCTATAATCTTACAAGTTAATAAGAACTGAATTGAATGTACTTTTAAGGTTGTTAACAATTGGTTTGCTATTTGAAATGCCTTGAAGGCATTAAAAGGGAATTAGAAAATTTCTACTAAATCAGGGATAGACAGAACAGGGGTGGTAATCTTGAGCTGTATCGGAATATGCAGTGCTCTTTGATTCTGCAAAGTTTTCTGAATAAGTAAACATTTTCATTTCTTTAACTTCTGCGAAAATATTCACTCAGGTCACATATCCGACACCATCTTTTTACACAAGTTCAAGAAAGTATTCTAATTCTTATTGTATATTTCCTTACAGTATATCTGTATTTTTTAACCCTAAAGTTGCAACCACAAATTTATTGTTATTGTTTGTTTGTTGTTTATTGGTTTTAACTATTGGCAGCTGTTGGCTTCAGCTAGTATTGTAGCAAATGAAAAGATGTGGGTTTAGCACTGCAGGCTTAGACTAAATGGGCTAAAAAGGAAGTAATAATTGGTTTTGTACCCCTTCCCTATTTAGCTTGTTGAAGAACATTCTTTAGCAAATATTTTTCAGCCAAAATGCAAGTGAGAGTCATCCTAAATGGGATGCATCTATACAATATTTAACAGATCTTTTTGAATTCAAACTACACATAAAATGGAAGATGAAATAATCTCTTGGCATTTTAATTATTTTTGATTCGTGGGAGACTGATTGTATGCGACCTGTGATACTGGGACCCTGTCCTCTCTTCTATTAGCTCTGCAATAAAATAAATTATGAGTGCTTCTATTTTTCCTCCAATAATTCAAATAGTAATTGGGGACTGTTATAATAAGGAAATGGTACTAAGTAATTCTCTCCCTTTTCCAGCCACCATTGCATTCATTGCCCCTTCTCCCTTTCTCTCCCCTAATTTAATTTTTTTTAGTAAAAAATAAAATAAAGAAATCTAAGCATTGGGGTTTTTTTCCCACTTCCCTATTGACTTTTCTTAACAATAGATTCATTGAATAAGTCAGACTTTTAAGTGCATATAACATTTTAAAGCAAACATCTCTTTTCCCTATTCTTATATTCTTTTTTTGGGTTCTTTCTGAATTCTTAGCCAAGGCACCAGATTTACATCTAAGTTAGTATGTTGTATATAAAAAGGATACCATTCTGATTTTATTCTGTAGTGGTGGTTCATTATGTGGCATTTTATTAGCGTTGGAGTCTTTGTAGCTTACTCTGTGTGTTATCTTTCTGCTCCCTGCCTTCTCTGTTCCGCAGCACGTGGGTTACCTCGGGCTGCACACATTTTATTGCACAGCCACTCATTCATTACTCCTCTTACCACTCCTCCTTCTCTGATCTCCACATGCTCCTCTGCTTTGCCAAACCTCCAAGCAGCAGCTGTTGGGCTCAGCCACAGGCCATCTGTGAGCCTGGTGATTCCAAAGAGGATGACAACAGCATCGGCAGCGTATGCGGTACCACATCCTTGGCACTGGTCTCCTGTACAGATGGAGGTAGCAAAGAATCCCAGATGCATCACCCTCTGGAGGTGGAGCAGCTTAGAGCTCATTGGCAGGTGCCACTGCCTCCAACTGAAAGCATTACGCTCCATCGCCACTAAGAAACCAAACCATACTGGAAATTGGGAATGGGTGCTAGTTGATCCCAATAATAAGATTACTTTTAAGGAGAGGATTACTGGGCAGACGTTGCTTTTCTTTGGAGCCAGGCTTAGTCAATAATAGCAATAGCAGTTAGACATATACCGCTTCATAGGGCTTCCAGCCCTCTCTAAGCGGTTTACAGAGTCAGCATATCACCCCCACAGTCTGGGTCCTCATTTCACCCACCTCGGAAGGATGGAAGGCTGAGTCAACCTTGAGCCGGTGAGATTTGAACTGCAGATAACAGTCAGCTGAAGTGGCCTGCAGTACTGCACCCTAACCACTGCGCCACCTCGGCTCTTAACAATGTCGTTCCTTCCTAACTACCTCCCTAAGGGATCTTTTAGACAAGATTCCTGGTCTATGTCTATGCTACTACATGCCTGCTTCATCTTTAGCGATGGCAGTTTCAGCATCGTCTCTCAGATGAAGAACTACAATTGTTTAATATTTTTAATATTTTTAATATAATTGTATTGTTAGGAAACTGCATTAAAATCAAATGTGTGTCAGGGTTCCGGGTTTTCCCCACCCAAAAGAAAGTCAAAGACCCATCCCCTGCACCCACAATAGCAATAGCAATAGCAGTTAGACTTATATACCGCTTCATAGGGCTTTCAGCCCTCTCTAAGCGGTTTACAGAGTCAGCATATCGCCCCCACAGTCTGGGTCCTCATTTCACCCACCTCAGAAGGATGGAAGGCTGAGCCAACCTTGAGCCGGTTAGTTTTGAACAGCCGAACTGCAGAACTGCAGTCAGCTGAAGTAGCCTGCAGTGCTGCATTTAACCACTGCGCCACCTCGGCTCTAGCTGGCTTGCATTTAATAATTTTCAAGAAGGTACGCAGGAGAAAGGATAGTATCAGGTGACTCTACAGAGTAGTTTCTACAAAGATTCTGATAGATGGTTTTGGTAAAATGAAGAGATGTTTAACGGTTGTGTCTTCAAACTGCTTTCATGCATTAAGAAGGTTTTCTGTCTCCAAGCAGATATGGCCGGAGGGAAAGCCCGTTCCTGTTTTCAGGAGGCCGGAATCATTTATTTTTCAGGCAAACTTTCTATGGCATCACTAGCCAGTCTTTCTCTTCATCTCGTATCTATTTGCAAAATTTATACCATTGCACTCCAATGTTGACAAACATTGCAAAGCTGATGAATTAAAAAGTTGCTTAGCAACCACCAGGGCATAATCTTATCTTTTCTGCGATTGAAGAAATGTCCTTCTCCTTGGTCAAAAGTTGCAAGGTGAACAAAAACCAGGCATTTAAAGGTATTAAACTATTACTTAAGTTACTCTCCAGCACGTATGGAGTGACCCAACCAATCAGCGCTAATCCCTATGTTGATAAAGGAGAAGAAAGGAACAGGGAAGCAAAACAATTGTGTTTCAAGAGCCCTTGACATTAACACTTGACGTAAAAATGGGTGGCGAATGATTGTGAGCAGATAGAAAAGAGTAAAAATGGGCGCAGCTGCTGTTCTGACATAACACCGATGACAGGAATGGAGAAATAACTGGTGTATATTATCGAAAGTCTTAATCCAACCCTGGGGGGGCGGGGGAAAGGAAAGAAGAAATTTGCTCATGGCATAAGGACTCATCCATTCGGGATGTGAGCTATAATGGGTCAATTAGCCAAGGAAAGGAGGCAAATAAAAAAGACGAAGCAAAGAAAGATACGAGGAATAGTTAATTAACACAATGGGAAGTAAGATCTGGCCGTCACCTGCCCTTTCCTTACAGCACATCTTTACGGTGCAATTCTCATATACTGTATATTCTCACAGTTCAGAGCAACTTATGAGTATTTGACTAATAACGCTGGCAGTGTTAATAGGCTGGAACTAAGCATTGCAATGGATACATCTTCGCCTCCAGGTTTGGCAAAAAAAATGAGACTGCCAGCTGAGCCACCGGCTTATGTATTGTTACGAGTTTGACTGCCTTGATTAGCCGAAAACTTATGCTGTGGTTTTGCCTTGACAAACTTGATCGGTAATCAGAGACGTAGCAAAAGAAAAAAGGGCTGAATGTTTCTCGATGGCCTTGGGATTTCACAGCCCTCAGTATTGTAGAAAGGACGCAGAGGCAGCCGGGAACTACTCACTTTGATTTGGGCAGACACGGAGAAGCAAAATAAGTGTCTCTTATTTAGCCTACTGATGGCACCCAGCTCTACTGCTTATTATGTCAAGGAAAACGGCTGCATTGCTTAATAGCAATAGCAATAGCAGTTAGACTTATATACCGCTTCATAGGGCTTTTAGCCCTCTCTAAGCGGTTTACAGAGTCGGCATATCGCCCCCACAGTCTGGGTCCTCATTTCACCCACCTCGGAAGGATGGAAGGCTGAGTCAACCTTGAGCCGGTGAGATTTGAACCGCCGAACTGCTGAACTAGCAGTCAGCTAAAGTAGCCTGCAGTGCTGCATTTAACCACTGCGCCACCTCGGCTCTTAAGCCTGATAACGGGCTGGGTAATGAAGAACAGGATGGAATTAAATAAGATGGCGCTGCTGTTATTACATAAAAAGTTTGACTTGGAGATTAGCAAAAGCAATAGCAGTTAGACTTATATACCGCTTCCTAGGGCTTTCAGCCCTCTCTAAGCGGTTTACAGAGTCAGCATATCGCCTCCAACAACAATCCGGGTCCTCATTGAGCTAAAGCTGGTCCTGGGATGGGGTTGCATTCCTCCAGAAAGGGCAAAAAGGACACCATTTGGGTTTGTTCTTTGATAAATGGCTGCCACTGGACCAGCAGGTAATAGCAGTAGCAGGAACTATGTTTACACCACTATGATTGGCAAGCAGAATGCGAAAGTCCTGAGCTGCTTACAATGACTAGCTTAGAATGACTCACCCTCTATAGCAGTGTTTCTCAACCTTGGCAACTTGAAGATGTCCGGACTTCAACTCCCAGAATTCCCGAATGCTGGCTGGGGAATTCTGGGAGTTGAAGTCCGGACATCTTCAAGTTGCCAAGGTTGAGAAACACTGCTCTATAGGTTACAAGCCACTTTCACTGTGGTATCCGGAAACTGTAGTTGGTAGAAAATGATGCAGCTACGCTGATAAATTGCACGAGATGCAGCATATACTGAAAGATGTGCAGCATTTGTCCCGCAGACATAACTTAAACTGCTGATATTAACCTTTAAATTTTGAAGTTTAAAAGTAATATTGGAAAGTATTTCTTCACAGAAAGAGTGAAGAAATCAACTTCCAGAGGAAGTAGTGGAGTAGTAACTGAATTCACCAGTAACTGAATTTAAACATGCACGGGATAGATACATATCCGTCATCCACCAAAAATTAAAACATAAAATTAAAAATAATGATCTAAAAAAAAAGCAAATTAATTAATTAATTAAACAAAAAACTTAAAAGACAGACTTGATGGACCACTAGATTTTTTTTGTGCCTATTTTCTGTGTTTCTATAGAACAGCTTACACCTGAACTACAAGACTACCTGTCCTGTTATTAATCTGTTGGGTTACTATTATCAAGAGGAGACCTCCTTCTGAAGATCCCTTTACTACTGGGTCTCCTCTGTCTGGAGTGTGGAAGGGGCCTTGCCTCCTGTGAGCCCCAAACCCCCCCCCTTGCGGGATGTGTTTAGACGTGTATTCAGAAATATACCAAAAATTAATCTCTTTCGCCAGGATTTTAATTAATAGATTTAATTATACTGATTTTAATTTTACTTCTTATTTTACTCATATTGTTTGTATGTTTCTCTAATTTTGGTTTTTTAATTGCATAAGCCACCATGAATACCATATCATAGGGACAATAAAACAAGCATTAATGAATATATAAAATGATAATACTTGTTTTTAGAGCCGAGGTGGCGCAGTGGTTAGGGTGCAGTACTGCAGGCCATTTCAGCTGACTGCAGTTCTGCAGTTCGGCTGTTCAAATCTCACCGGCTCAGGGTTGACTCAGCCTTCCATCCTTCCGAGGTGGGTGAAATGAGGACCCGGATTGTTGTTGGGTGCAATATGCTGACTCTGTAAACCGCTTAGAGAGGGCTGAAAGCCCTATGAAGCGCTATATAAGTCTAACTGCTATTGCTATTGCTATTTTTTCATAAATATGCAAAAATATCATAAACCATCAATATTCTCTTACTCAATGGAGTGAAATACTTTCCTGTGGAATGACTCACTGCTTAAAAAAGTGTACGTTACACAAAGCGCAGAAAACGATATAGAAATACAAGGTAGTCTGCAAAATTTGGTGTGTCACATTTGTGTATGCTGAGAAAGGTGATAGTTCTTAGAAGAATTATGTGTGGAGGATTAAGATGTTGTGTACACTTGCTCCCCTTAACTGTCCATCACTGTCTGTCTTCCAAACCGTGTGCTGCTGCTTGAATGTTGGTGCACAGGGCAGAGCAGTGGGAGGGAATCAGAGACCCTCCCTGTGGCTTGAACAAAATGCAGCGTAGTGTTGTTAAAGATATATTTATTCAGGAAATTCCCAATGAGATGTCGAGTCAACACCTGTGGAGCCCTGAGGGAGCAGTGATGTGTGTCTGGTTGACAGAATTTGCTGGTCTTCCGTAAAATGAAAGCAGGAGAGAGGGGCAAGACCTAAAAAAGGAGGCCTTGAACTCACTGACTAGACAAGTAGTATGAGATTTATTCTCTGTGCTCTGTTACTCTGGGAAATAATTCATGAAACCAAGGCAGGGATAACAGAGGAGGACAGAGACTGTAAGATTTCTTCCAGCAGGGAGGGAGAGAAAAAGAAGAAGAGGAGGGAGGAAGAGAAAGAAAGAGAAGGAGAGAAGGTAGGAAGGAGAAGAAAAAGGGTAGGAGTAGGGAAGAGGTAAGGGAAGGAAGAAGGGGATGGAGAGGAGGAAGGAAGGAAGTAGAGAAGGAAGGGAGGGAGAAAAGAAAAGAAAGAGAAAACGAGGTGGTGTCTTAGCAGGTGTGAAGGATGGTAAATAAAGCATTTTAAACTATACCGTATAACCTTCCAAATGGAATAATAATAATAATATAAGAATGGCAAAGAAAAAGAATAACTATGTGAATGTATACCTATAACTGTATGTAAGAGAATAAATGACAGTAAAAATATAAAGCATAATATAGGTAAATAATATTTGGTCATAAGTAGCTAAGTTTAAATAAATAAAGAAATGTACATAGAAATGGATAACGAACAAGGAGATTATGAACGAAAGATAGAAATGTATAGAAGGGAAAACACTAACTGCAAAGAAACCGATTCGGAACTGCGGTATGATATACAATGGAACTTATTGTTCCTATGTTGTTTCTTAAGTTATGTGTTTGTTTTTGTTGACGTACTTATGTGTTTAAAATAAAAAAATTATTAAATCAAGATTTCTTCCCGCAGGATTGAGGCGCAGCAATTTGGTTCATAACTATAGATCATTATAAAGTGGATTTGATGGTAGTGTAAAATAGAGGAAATAAACAGTAGAAATTAAGACTTGGATCTCAGTAGATCTCTGACATTCTCTTCCACGATGTTATTTGACATACTAAATGCACCAAAACCAAGGCACTCTTGAGATTGGATACAGAACTAAGAAAAGGCTAGGAAGAAATGGCTTTCCTATCAAGTTGAGATTTTGAGACAGCACCTGACTATAATGAATGGAAAGTGGCAATTCTGGGAATGGAAAGTGGAGATTCCTCACAGCAGTGGTCTCCAACCTTGGCAACTTTAAGACTTGTGGACTTCAACTTCCAGAGTTCCAGAACTCTGGAAGTTGAAATCCACAAGTCTTAAAGTTGCCAAGGTTGGAGACCACTGCCTCACAGAACTGTAGTATCTAGCAGTTGATCTCCTGCTGTAAACATTCTGCTATAAGGCTTGTTCATTAATATTTTTAACCAGATGACAACATTTTAAAGAGTTGGATGAAGCCAGGAATCAGTATTAAACAGTGCAGTGACATTTGTTTTAAAAAACGCTGGCTGTAGAGAAGGGCTAGAAAGGGAGTTTTGTTTTCCACTCCAGACAACAATAACTATTTTATCTTGTAATACTTCGTTTTCAGTCAGGATAATATTTTGTTTTTCTATAGGAAAAACGCATCTAAGAAATTATTACTTCAATATTCCCACACAACATCACTTTCCACACCATGTAGGCTAAGCTGGGTTTGCAAGCAAAGTTTCAATTAAATGCAAAGAACTGCAAAAAGAGTTTATACTCCTTGGTCAACTGCATTTCTTATTCTGCCAACAAATTTGGTCTCCTATTGTGTCTGGAAAAAATTCCAAAAAAAACAACATAGAAAACGTTAGACTCTGACAATAAAATGAGATCTTTCGTTTCTATTTTAAAAGTGATAATTGCCAAATCTAGAGAAAAGGACTCCTAGATAAGCAACTGCAGGGAGTAGAAAGTACCAAAAAATTTCAATCCAAAATCCAAAATGAGTTATAAACCACTTGTTCCACAAAAGATATTGTGTCTCATAGCCAGGGCTGAAATTGAGAGGAATATAAACTATTCATCTTAATATTAATAGGAGCAACATGCTATTTTCCATCATAGTTTAATGAGCAGATTCTGATCTTAGGAAAGGTAGAAAATTGACAGAATTATCATTATTATTATAGAGCCAAGGTGGCGCAGTGGTTAAATGCAGCACTGCAGGCTACTTCAGCTGACTGCAGTTTGGCAGTTCGGCTGTTCAAATCTCACCGGCTCAGGGTTGACTCAGCCTTCCATCCTTCCGAGGTGGGTGAAATGAGAACCCAGATTGTTGTTGGGGGCAATATGCTGACTCTGTAAACCGCTTAGAGAGGGCTGAAAGCCCTATGAAGCGGTATATAAGTCTAACTGCTATTATACAGTCATTAATTGTAAAAATGAAATTTTGGCCAAAGTAGACAGACAGGTGACAGATGTATCTTTCTTTAACATTTTTGCCTTTCCCACATATATATATATTTATATCAGTAAAATGACAAATGGTGCCCACAGTTGTCAAGGTCTTTCTGCTCCCTCCTCCCCCTTGGGCTTTTGAATCTTCTTTCATTCAATTCATTAACCAGGATGGCAGAGATAGTTGAAGAAGTTTCCATCTGCTGCTTACTCCCTGCCAGAGGATATGCTGGAGGTACTGTGACACCTAGAGAGCACAATTTCTAGATCTCACAATATCTGGTCAGAAGCCTAAGGTTTTAGAGAGGTGTAGTTCTTGCTAGAGTTTCTGTTGTGGGATGTTACAATTTGCCTAGAGTCATTTAGAGTTGGACGGCATATGAGTTTCATAAATTATTATGATTATTTAGTATGTGCCTAGAATATGTTGCAGATAAATTGAGGAGGATGGAGACAAGGATTTGGACAACAGTCCTCTCATGAGTAAAATGCTACTTCCAGGCACTTTTGGCTGAGGTCGAATTTCTAGATTCATTTTATTGGGTTACTGACAAGAAATTTCTTGGTTCACCTCTAACACAAAGAAGAAGTACAACTCTCTTGGTTTTATTGGACCTATCAGCCCATCACTATCTCTCAAGAGGCCTTGATGTCTAGAAATGATTTTTTAAAAATAGTTTAACATAAGGAAATTTCTTGCAAAAGAGTCCGATAGGTCTCGTGGAGGTCCGATAGGTCCGAGTCGAAACGGGCACTTTTGACAGCATGCACCAAGGAGTATATTCGGACCTTAAGAACAACAAAAAGAACATACATTGCCTCCTTGGTAGCGTCCGCCGAGTCCCGCCCAGCCGCCCTGTTTAGGATAACCCGCTCCCTCCTAAATAGGAGGGAGACGGGGGACTCCTTACAGGGTAAGGCTGAGGAGTATGTCCAGTTCTTGGCGGACAAAGTTGCCCGGTTTCGAGCGGACCTGGACTCCACCCCAGTAGATCCAGCCGAGACACAAGGAGAGAACTTGGCAAACCATCTCTGGGTTGAGTTTCAGGAAGTTGCCTCTGGGGATGTGGACAAGGCTATGCGAGCTGTGAGTGCCTCCACCTGCATACTGGACCCGTGTCCCTCCTGGCTGGTTGCCAACAGCAGTGAGGTGACACGAGGCTGGATCCAGGCGGTTGTTACCGCTTCTCTTCGGGAGGGGTACTTTCCCACCGCGCTTAAGACAGCGGTGGTGAGACCCCTCCTGAAGAAGCCGTCTCTGGATCCAGCTGTCCTTAATAACTATCGTCCAGTCTCCAACCTCCCCTTTGTAGGGAAGGTTGTTGAGAAGGTGGTGGCTCTCCAGCTTCAGCGTACCTTGGAGGAAGCTAACTATCTTGACCCCTTCCAGTCTGGCTTCAGACCCGGTTACAGCACAGAAACCGCTTTGGTCGCATTGACTGATGATCTCTGGAGAGCTAGGGATGGAGGCCATGCTTCCATCCTAGTTCTCCTGGACCTCTCAGCGGCTTTCGATACCATCGATCATGGTATCCTTCTGCGACGACTGCGGGAGATAGGGGTGGGCGGCACTGTCTTGCAGTGGTTCTCCTCCTATCTCTCGGACAGGTTGCAGTCGGTGTTAGTGGGGGGGCAGAGATCGTCCCTGAGGCCCCTAACATATGGGGTGCCGCAGGGGTCGGTCCTATCCCCCCTACTATTTAACATTTACATGAAACCGCTGGGCGAGATCATCCGAAGGCACGGGATAAAATATCACCAATATGCGGACGATACACAGTTGTATCTGTCCGCCCCGTGCCAACTCAATGAAGCGGTGGACGTGATGAACCGGGGACTGGAAGCCGTTAAAGACTGGATGAGAGCAAACAAGCTGATACTCAACCCAGACAAGACCGAGTGGCTGTTGTGTTTCCCTCCCAAAAATTTGACCACCATACCATCACTCAGGCTGGGGGGACAAAATTTAAACCCCTCAGAAAGGGCCCGCAACTTGGGAGTCCTCCTGGATTCACAGCTAACTTTTGATCACCATCTCTCAGCTGTGACCAGGGGGGCATTTGCCCAGGTTCGCCTGGTGCGCCAGTTGCGGCCCTACCTGAATCGGGAGGCCCTCACAACAGTCACTCGAGCCCTTGTGATCTCTAGGCTGGAATACTGTAATGTGCTCTACATGGGGCTGCCCTTGAAGAGCATCCGAAGACTTCAGCTAGTCCAGAATGCGGCCGCGCGAGTGATCGTGGGCGCACCACGGTTCGCCCACATAACACCGATCCTCCGTGAGCTGCACTGGCTACCTGTTGGTCTCCGGGTGCACTTCAAGGTCCTACTCACCACCTATAAAGCGCTCCATGGTAGTGGATCTGGCTATTTGAGAGACCGCCTTCTGCCAATTACCTCCCTGCGTCCCATCAGATCGCATAGAGCTGGCCTCCTCCGTATTCCATCCGCCAGTCAGTGCCGACTGGCGACTACTCGGAGGAGAGCCTTCTCTGTTGCGGCTCCGACACTATGGAACAATCTCCCCGTGGAGATTCGTACCCTCACCACCGTCCAGGCCTTCCGCACAGCCCTCAAGAACTGGCTAACCCGTCAGGCCTGGGGATAATCTTATTTCGCCCCTCCCGAATGCTGAGTGAATGTTGAGTTTTATTGTCTAATTTACTTTGTGCACATTTCTTTTTTCGTATTGTCCTACACTCCCCTTCCTTTTTGATTGTAAGCCGCCCTGAGTCCCCTCAGGGAAAAGGGCGGCCTATAAATAAATAAAACATAAAACACATAAACAAACAGTCATGTGTCATATCACTCTGTAAATCTTTGAAAGTAGTTCAGAAACTATATTAGTCCAAATTAGACAATGAGACTCCTAATTGAGAGACTTTTTTCCTTGCAATTATTCATAATACTGATGTTGATATCTAAATCCCGGAATGCCATCTCCCATAAATGCCTGCTTTGAGTCACCTTTTCTAGATGCATCAAAAAATGAAAATAGGTTGGTGATCACAAGAGAGAATAACTTTACCAAGTGGAGCCCACTTTTCTGTTTTCTCAATACTAGCCTAGGAGAAATTTCAGAGGGGGTGTACAATAGGATGGAAAATAGGATGATGGAGTAGGCACAGCCTACTACCTGTTGAAGCTGGGGAAAGGGAGCCATTGATGAATTAATGGATACTTTATTTGGATTAGACATACAAGGAATTCGTCTCTCATGCAGATGCTCTCAGTGTATATGGAAAACAAAGAATCATCATCATCATACCAAGAAGAGGAGGAGTAAAGAAGATAATAAGAATAAAAAATACCACAGCCATATTATAGAAATGGCTTATTTTTCCTCAGCTGCTAAAATGACTTTGAATGCCAAAGTCATTTTAGCAAGCCAAGGTGGCGCAGTGGTTAGGGTGTAATACTGCAGGCCACTTCAGCTGACTGCTATCTGCAGTTCAGCGGTTCTAATCTCACCGGCTCAAGGTTGACTCAGCCTTCCATCCTTCCGAGGTGGGTAAAATGAGGACCCGGATTGTTGTTGGAGGCGATATGCTGACTCTGTAAACCGCTTAGAGAGGGCTGAAAGCCCTATGAAGCGGTATATAAGTCTAACTGCTATTGCTAACTGCTATTGCCAAAAGGGCTTTGACAGCAGAATTTCTCCTGAGATTTAGGGTTAGAAAAACCCAGATGCCCTTTATCAAAGTGATCGGTGGCGGATGTAGTTTATAGAACAGTACCAATGTTGGTTCAGTTGGAAAGTGGAGATGTGATCCCAGGAATGCCAGATTCTCATGACTGCTTGAAGTTGTTATTGATTTTAAGTCAGGAATACAAAAACTGTCTCTCCAAACATTATTCCATTTTCCAACCATCATAGTCTGCTTGACCAATGGTTTGAGATGATAGAAGTTGCAGTCTGATAGCAAGGTAGTAGATCACCAGTTTCTCATTGCCTGCTCCAATTCAGGAATTTATGGCATGAAATGTTTGCTTGCATTGGAGAGAGAGGGGAGGGAGGGAGGGAAGGGGATGGATGAGGGCTTTCCTCAGGACTTGTGCAGAAGAGTTTTACTCACTAAAACTAAGTATGGAAATCGAACATGTGGAAACATTTAAGAGTTTTGAGGAAAATATGTATGTTGGGGGTGAACTGGAGGGAGCAAAACAGATTTTTTTTCCCCAGCCCCAATTTGTAAAGTAACTGTCAACCTTATATTTTCATAGAAAATTGATCCAATATGCCATCTTTTTGCAGCTCAGAATAATGCCGCCATTAGTCAGATTTTAGGAAATGATGAGGGGGAAGAAATTGATGGCCAGAAAGCTGGGGCGTGATTTTTTTTTTTTTTTACTATAGGCAAGGTAGAGTTTGACAGTCAAGGGCTGGTGCAGAAAAATTAATAAACCTAATTAATCTTGAACTAGCTGGAAAGATCCAAGATATCTAGAAGATCCAAAACTAGATATTGTATATTAGATATACAAAATCTGCTGTGGGTGGGTCGGAGATAAGTGGGAACACTGAAACCAGAAAAAAAAACATTATGATTAAGTATGAAGTAGCATTTTAGGAACTGGCTTTCTGTGGGAGGAAACCTAGGGTGAGCATTATAAGAGTAGATGAATCAACCCCTCTGGAATTTGGAAATCACTGCCTTAAAAATGTGCAGCAGAGAAAAGAAATCTGGGATTTCAGACAATCAGGAATGCCATGACAAGCATTTATATCAGAGAATTTCACTGGAGCAGGAGGAAAGAATGAAATTCGTATAAGAAATAATATTCTGTGCATCAGTATTTGGTTGGTTGATTGAAATCAGTATGTGAAATCCAGCTTTAACAAAATAACAGATTGGGAAGGAACCTGGGGAGGTCTTCTAGTCCAACCCCCTTCTTGACCAGGAGACCTTATATCATTCTAGACAAATGACTATCCAATCTTTTCTTAAAAACGTCTAGTGATGAAGCACCCACAACTTCTGGAGGGAAGCCATTCCAGTGATTAATTGTTCTCAATGTAAGGAAACGTCTCCTTATTTCTAGGTTGGATCTCTCTTTAATGTTGTTCCACCCATTATTTCTTGCCCTGCCCTCAGGTTTGGAGAATAGGCTGATCTTCTCTTTGACAGCCCCTCAAGTACTGGAAGGCTGTTATCAAGTCATTCCTAGTTCTTCTTTTCGTTTACCTAGGTCAGTGTTTCTCAACCTTGTCAACTTGAAGATGTCTGGACTTCAAGTCCCAGAATTCCCCAGCCAGCATTCGCTGGCTGGGGAATTCTGGGAGTTGAAGTCCAGACATCTACAAGTTGACAAGGTTGAGAAACACTGACCTAGGTCCTTTAACCTTCCATCGTGCAGTTTAGCCTCCAGACCAGGGGTCCTCAAACTTTTAAAAACGGGGCCCAATTCATGGCCCCTGGGGGTATTTTATTTGTTTTTCTTTGCATGTTGCTCTTTTGGTTGTGTTTTCTTTTTACTAGATGGGTTTTTTCAGTTGTTTAGGAGTCTAGTGTTCCACTTCAGGAAACACAGTTTTGCAGCAATTCTTCTTAGCCAAGGAGCTTCAGAAATCTCTCCTCCCTCCCTGCCCCCTCTCCCTCTCTGTCTGTCTGTCTGTCTGTCTCTATCTACCTCTCTGTAATGGCTCCTCTCCTTGAGAAAGTAAAGACTCTTGAAACTATTGAAATTATTTCAAAAGGAACCTTTAATCAAGCAGGATGGAAACCATTAGAGGCAAAGCAGCATCTGAAAACCCTTAGGCCATGCAAGTGGGATTAAGCTGATAATGACCCCTCCCCTTTGTCCAAATGCAGATTCTGATCAATACACAAGGGTGAAGATGCTTCCTTAACTCTTCTGCCCTGGGAGTCAATAAAGCACACGTTCCCATGGCTATCTCTAGTTAGACATTAAAGTAAGATATCCCACATGGCTACCATAAACATTCCTTCAGAAATGTTGGGACCTTCAGTCTCCTGGTGACAGGAGTGACCAGTTGTAAAGTTGTAAAACTCAGTTGTTTCAGATGTAGCTAATGATTTAACTCCAGGGCCCCCCTCCTCCCAATTGAATGGCAGTATCACTTTTAGGGATCTGACATGCTGCCGTTCTTTAGAAAAAGGAGAGATTCACCTGTGAAAAAATAGGAATCAAAGTATTTTAACAAGGTTTGTCAGGGTATTGGGAGTGAATTTTTTTCAATAGGGCAGGGGACGTAACGTGGTGTTTCTCTACTCATTCATTTTGGGCTGAAGGTAAATGCTTCCAAGCAACTAAGTATTAGATTTTCCCCCTGTGGGTCCTAGAGTCCAGGATTTCCTTAATCTCAAAGTGTTGTTCGCCTTCTATCATGATAGGAACAGGTGGTGTAGGTGCAGGTGGTCTGAGTTGTGAGATTACTTCTCGTTTGAGTAAACTAATGTGAAACACAGGATGGACTTTCCTGAGTGTCTTTGACAGGAGTAATTCTACAGTTACTGGGTTGATAACTTTGGTGATCGGTAAAGGTCCGATGAAATGTGGCCCTAATTTCTTCGATGGTTGCAACGACTTCAGGAATTTTGTCGATAGGTATACGCTATCTCCAACATGGAAGGGTTTGGGATCTACTCTTTTTTTTTGTCAGCTTGAGTTTTGAAAGCCTCTCTAGCTTCCTGTAACGCTAATCTAACCACTGGCCATGTGTTTCGGAGGGTGTCTATCCATTCTTTTAGTGAGGGGATGGTGGGTTCTTCTTTGGGTAGTTCAGGAATGGGGCTGAAATCCTGGCCTGTTGCTACTCTAAAAGGGGTGAACCCAGTGCTTGAGTGCACAGCGTTATTGAAGGCCACTTCTGCAAAAGGTAAAAGATCAACCCAGTTCTCCTGTTGAAAATTAAGAAAACATCTTAGGTATTAGTCTAGAACCATGTTCCGATTTTCAGTTTGACCATTGGTGCACGGATGGTGACCGGAGCTCAGTCCTTGGGTGGTGCCCAGTAAGTTTAAGAATGCCCCCCAAAATTTTGAGGTGAATTGGACCCCTCTGTCGGAGATGATTCTCTGCGGGGCTCCATGAAGGCGATAAATGTGTATCAGGAATAACTTGGCTAGACTTTTGGCAGTTGGGATCTTTTGGCACGGTATAAAATGTGTCTGTTTTGAAAACAAGTCTGTTACGACCCAAATGACAGTATTCCCTGCGCTTTCCCGTAGTTCGACAATAAAATCCATAGCTATCTCCTTCCAGGGTGCTGAGGGCTCGGCTACCTTCTGTAACAGTCCTGGCATTTTACCTTGGCGTTTTTTGGCTGCTGCACTAATTGGACAGCGGGCTACATAGCTCTCTATGTCCTTTTTTAGTGATGTCCACCAAAATTGCCTTTTAATTAGATGTAAAGTTTTTACAAAACCTAAGTGTCCTGCTAGTTTGGAGTTGTGGCACCTTTCCATTAAGTATAGTCTTTGGCTAGCTGAAACATACAACTTCCCTCCCACCCAAGCTAGGTTATCTTTCATCAGGCAGCTGTCTTTGTGGCTCAAAAACCATTCGTCAGTGGTTAAAGCTTGTTTAAAAGTTTGGATGGTGTCGTTGTCCTCCAGAGTGTCTCGTTTTCCCTGGGATCTGGTGGTTACTCTAGAAGCTAGTTCGAGTTTCGAGTTTAATAAAATTTGTATGCCGCCCACTCCCTTGGGACTCTGGGCGGCTCACAGCAAGACAAAAGAAACATTTAAAATTTAAAAATAAAAAATACAAATATTAAAATTCCACATCATCCATTTCATCTAAGCAGGGCTGGATAACAATCAACAGCCCCAGGCCTGCCGGAACATCCAGGGCTTGGCGGCTTTACGGAAGGCTGGGAGAGTGGTAAGGGTCCGGATCTCTACGGGTAGATCGTTCCACAGGGCCGGCGCAGCAACAGAGAAGCTTCCCCCCCAGGGGGGCGCCAGCTGGCATTGTCTTGATTGATTGTCTTGTATCATGGGTTTGATTACGTTTGGCTTTATACTATTGTATTGCAATTTCCTGGATAGTGCATCTGCCAAGAAATTTCTCTGTGTCCGGGTGCTTTAGGATCGGTTCTGCCAAAAACAGCCTTTTAAGTTTTTCAAATGCCGCTTGGCATTCCATTGTCCAGTTCAAAGGCTGCTTCGGTTTCGGGTTTCCCGAGCGCCAACTGGGGGGGAGGGTTTTCTAGGTTCCTAGCTGTTGCTGCTGTGCCATCAGCTTGATCAGCAGGGACCAGAGGGGGGTAGTTCCCCTGGTGTCACCCCCATTTGCCGTCCTTGCAACGCTTCTCGGTTGCCGTTCTGGCTCCCCCCGGATGTTGAGATTTTCCATAATTTCCATCACCAACTGGGTTACATGCCTCTTCAGAGGATCCTCTCTCAGCGCGGCTTCATTTAGTTCCTCCTGGTCAGAGGGGGCTTCTAACTACAATTTCCACCCTGGGTTTCGGCTACCTCAGATAAGAGTGACTCCCCCTGGTCTTCCTTTCCCAGTTGTCTTTTGTCCTGATTCCGATTGACCAACGGGGCTTTTTGGGGTCCTCCAAACTCACTCCGTTCTCTCCACCAGGATACAAGGAGCAGGTCTCTGGTTGTGGAGGGGTTTCCATCTCCCTCCAGCAGTCAGTTTCCCCTTGTTCACTGTTATGCTCAGACATGGTTTGCTGGGTCCCCTCGGTAGAGTAAAAATGTTTCTCTCCTGGCTGACCACTTTGCAGAGAGATGCTGCTTTATATAATGGCTCCTCTCCTAACTTGAGAAAGTGAAGACTCTTGAAACGGATTATTTCAAAAGGAACCTTTAATCAGTCAGGATGGAAACCATTAGAGGCAAAGCAGCATCTGAAACCCTTTAGGCCATGCAAGTGGGATTAAGCTGATAATGACCCCTCCCCTTTGTCCGAATGCAGATTCTGACCAATACACAAGCGTGAAGATGCTTCCTTAACTCTTCTGCCCTGGGAGTCAATAAAGCACACGTTCCCATGGCTATCTCTAGTTAAACATCAAAGTTATATATCCCACATGGCTACCATAAACATCCCTCCAGAGATGTTGGGACCTGCAGTCTCCCGGTGACAGGAAACCAGTTGTAAAGTTGTAAAACTCAGTTGTTTCAGATGTAGCTAATGATTTAACTCCGAGGCTCCCCTCCTCCCAACTGAATGGCAGTATCACTTTTAGGGATCTGACACTCTCTTTATCTATCTTCTGGAGGCAGGGAAGGTGAAAACAGGCTGTCTTCACTCATTTGTTTTTGGCCGCCTGGTGTGTCTGTGCACCCCATTTTCACACACACCCACACCTCTCCAGAAGCATTCTGCAGGCCAACAACAGGCAAAATGGCTCATTTTTTTAGCTACAAATGGGCTGTTTTTGCCCGTTTTTTGTCCACCTGGGCCATCTGTGCACCTTGCTTTTCACCTCCCCCGCCTCCAGAATGTCTTCAGGCCAAAATTGTTGACCTTACCTTTCAGTTCCAGCCTACGGGGCTCACAAAGGTAAGTCCTTCACTCGACTGAAGGGTGGGCAGGGTGATGGAGGTGGGGCAGCCTCGCGGTCCTGTTCCGGCCAGATTAATGGCTTCTGTGGGCCACGTGCAGGCCACAGGTCATAGTTTGAGGACCCATGCTCCAGTTCTTTCATAATCTTTGATGCTCTTCTCTGCACTCTTTCTAGGCCTCAGCACCTTTTCTTTGCAGTAGTGATCAGAACTGGATGCAGTATTCCAGTGGTGGCCTCACTGGAGTAGAAGTATAGAGCAGTATTATCACTTCACATGATCTTGATACCATTCCTCCTTTGATGCAGCCTAGGAGTGCATTGACGTCGTTCTTCCCTCCAATGAGACAGATTTCCTTACTGGAATTTTTTCCTGTTCCTCATGACTATTGGACTTGTGCAATGAGGGCGTGGATGGAGGACAAATAATCCATTAATGATTATGGTTACAACAAATAAAGATATATTTGTTCCTCTCCTGATAATGCCCAACAAAATAAAATGTTGTTCGTTGTTTATTACAACTAGCCCTATGTTTTTTTGCAGTTATTCTCTGGAGCTCAAAGAACCCTTTCTTAATTGCCAGTTGAGATGCCACCAAAATATATATGAAGTTAGAAGTTTTACTCAAGTGTGCATCACTTCACAGTTGCGTACAGGGAAATATATTTGCCATTTAGTAATCTTTTCCACTGTGGAGGTATTAGTTTGGAATTCTTCACTATTTTTTACTAGTTTAAACATTAAATCTTTTGGAGTCTCTGGCAAACTAGAAAAATCAGCAAATATGAAGCATTGGTCCCAATACAAATCTTCAGGTCTTCCATGCTTGCATCTCTCAAATTCAAGAAGCAATCGTTTTTACTATATCATGCTTTCTGCTCTTTAACCAGTACACCAATCAATTATAATCCTTTGATTACTAAATTTACTCAAATCATCTGCTCAGGAGGAACTTTAGCAGACTCAGTAAACATTAATCAATGTTTATCTATATCTTATCTAAGTTCTTTAATCTTATCTATAGTTTTTGACATCTTCAGACATCTCCAAAAGATTAAGAGCCAAGGGTAGCACAGTGGTTAGAGTGCAGTACTGCAGGCCACTTCAGCTGACTGTTATCTGCAGTTCGGCAGTTCAAATCTCACCGGCTCAAGGTTGACTCAGCCTTCCATCCTTCCGAGGTGGGTGAAATGAGGACCCAGACTGTGGGGGCGATATGCTGACTCTGTAAACCGCTTGGAGAGGCCTGAAAGCCCTATGAAGCGGTATATAAGTCTAACTGCTATTGCTATTGCTATAATAACTTAGGACCAGCTTTGCAGAAATCATATTGCTTGTTCAACAAGATTTGGGACCTATATGGGATCCCTATATCTAGGATGACCAGCTTTTTGTTTTTATTGAAGCTGATTTTCTCTTGGAAATCATTTGTAGATTTTCTTTTAACGTGTATAATAACAGAATTTCAGTAAATGCAGGTAGTCCTTGATTTATGAGCACAATCGAGACCGGAATATTCTGTCATTGAGTAAAATGGTTGATAAGCAAGACTCTGTGACTGCTTTGCTTAATGGCTGTGATCCTGGCAATCCCAGCTGTGATTGTTAAGTGCTCTCCTATTAAACAGACAGAGCAAAGGAGTTGCCTGCCAGAGAGTCCCAGACAGAGGTGGGTTCCTACCAGTTCGCATCAGTTCGGTAGAACCGGTTCGTCAAATCTACCGAACCGGTTAGAAGAGGTTCCACCAGTGGACCCGGAAAGCAGGCCACACCTACAGAAGAGGTTCCAAACTTTTTTTGAAACCCACCACTGGCTCAGACCTATATGGGACCTAAATCCCTCCTTCAGGCTGACTGGCTCCAACACTCTGACTGGCGAAAAAGAGGCTGATTAAAATAGGTCCATCCAAAAATCTAAGTAGGATTTGAGCATGGAGTATCTGCAGCGCAGGCCATTCGCAGCCATTCCCTCTGGTTCTGGGGGCCCAGCTGCAAATGCCACATGCTGCAAATGCTCTTTGCTAAAACCCTACTGTGATTATGGGGCAGATCTTTTTCAACCAGTCCCCAGAGAACAGAGGGCATCCTCTTGGTAGATAGCAGTAGCTTGCAACCTTCCCTGCTGGCTTCCCTTTTGGGGAGAAGAGCATGGGTCATAGGTCCCTTCATCATGCCATCGTTCAGTGCTTGAATATTGAGCTAGGAATGCCAGAGTAATCGAGTGTGTTTTCTATGCAACATTTCACTTGTGTGTGTGTGTGTGTTTGTGTGTGTGTGTGTTTAATGTATCTGTACTTTGTGATTTGTTGTGTTTGCTTAGGGGATGGGCCACGTCTCCCACCATGCCAACCTGACCCTGGGCAAGCCAGTTGTTAAATTATTGGAATCCCACCACTGGATAAGTGAATAATTTAAGATATTAGTCAGTTCTCCCCACCCCTCGAAATAATACATACAAGATTATAATGTGGCAATTTTAAATCTATTTTATTAAAAAAAACTCATATAAGAACAACAGAAGTAATTTATAATTCAAAGACTCATTTTTCCAATTCCGGTTACTTACGAATGTTTCCTATCCCTGTGACAATGAAGGATCATGTGTACATGTCAGCTGTTACACATTTTCCATGCTTTCCCTCTATCTCATGGTACGGAATATCCTTGGTAATCATGCTCTGGTATGTGCACTTGTTATTTCTTAATTGCTGATTTCATGCATCATTATTACTAACTGAATAGCAGTTAGTTGAATCCATGTCATGAAATTTGCTGAATTAAATAGTCCAAATATTTCAAGGCAGAGGCTTGAACTAGGAAGGAGATGGAGAGGCATGGTCAGGCAAATGCAGATATACAGCTATCCGAAATTTTATTAATGATAGGAAATAAGCCCACAATTCTCTGTGTGCAAATTCTGATACTCTGCTGTATTCACTTTTTTTTCCAGAAAGCTTACTGCTGATTGTTGCTCAAGAAATATCACTCCTGGTTTGGTGAATACAGTTTCATTTACCAGAGTGTGAATAGTTATATTGGATTTGAGCCATGTTTACAGCTGTGCCCAAACTTTGGAAATAGATGCCTATAATGTATTATCTTGAACAGTGAGCATGTATTTAATATGTGACTATTATACTAGCCACAAATTTGTTCAATACATGCCCGTCACAACTTACCCAAAATTATTCACTCTTAAAGATTTTAATGGGGAGGTGGGTTGGCTAGAGGGGTTTTTGCTCCAGCCAGTACACTAAATATATATATATATTTAGTATATTTAGTATGTATATTTAGTATGTATATTTAGTATAAGGGTATGGCTAGCTGATGAGAGCAAAATAGCTTGAAATAGATCTATACTAGTCTCCCTTTATTTATTTATCAGCACAAATAAAAAAACCACAAATATAACAAAGGCAACAGTAAAAATATTGGGTTTCTGTCGTGATGGACTCTTGTGACAAGCCGATTGACAGATGATGGAAGCAGTTAGCTTCCTCCCATAATTGGGGCTTACCAGGGGTTGTAAAAATCTAATATATATATATTTGAATTAAATAAAGTTAGTTATTAACTACCTTCTATTTTATTTAGAGCTATTACAATGATAACATTTTTTTAAAAAAAAGTTTATAAGGTAAGATGATTTCAAGCAACTAGAGATATCAGGAAACTTTATTTATAAAACATGTCCTCTGCTACAGAAATAAGCCATTTCAGCAAAACTCTGAACACCTCTTACCCATGAAGAGGTAGCTAATAGAAATGTTGCAAACAGTTTATAACAAGATGATTGAAATACAAAGATAATATAAATCATTGCTATAAATAACAGAAATTTCAAATGAAATAAAATATTTTAATCAAGAAGGAAACACACCTAAGGTTCTATTTTTGTCATATTCAGAAGTCCTTTGTCTATTCATTTTAGAATTATGGTGTTGGATTCTAACGAACTAAAGATCTATGTGCGTGCATGTGAGTGTATGTGTGTACACATGCGCACATTTTTCCAGTGGCTAGCCAAAATAATATGAGCAATGATCTCAATATTTAGGCTGAACTTTATCCTCTACAAAATACCTTATAATAATGGAATTAAAAATGATATAGTGATTTTTAGAATGGATTTTTCTATTTCTGGTATTTTTGCTAGATACATATACATAATATGCATATCAGATTAAGATATACTCAATTATTTTTCCCCTCAGTTTTCTCAGCAATAAAGAATTTTTTTTTTAAAAAGCCATTCATGGAAATTATTAAATACCTCACTAATGTGATATAATTTATTAAAATGCTAGCCTTCACTTCAAGAATCTAAAGAGAATTACCTTATTAAATTTATTTTTCATAACCCTACAAATATTAGTCTTTGCCCTGAACAATTACCTGCAAGAAAATAGTAAGATACAATCTCAGGTACAATTTATAATATATTAGGCCCTATCAGCATCAAACTACTCCAGTTTTCACAATACACTTAATTCTGATAAATTTGTCCTTAAAGGGATTATAATATCTAATTTAATTGAATATTATTAATGTAATTTATATCAATTGTAGTACATTTATAGAAAAAAATGAGCAGAAAATAATCTAGTGCTCTAAACCAGTTGCACTTCCAATAGTGCCATATCAGATGATCATTCAGATGATGTGACTCACTCTCTACTCATACAAGTAAGTTGTGGAAGCTGGGTATGTCTAGTATAAAAAAGAGAAGGACCAGGGATGACCTGATAGCCATCTTTAGTATTTGAAGAGCTATCAGAGAGAGGAGAGGGTCAACCTATTCTCCAAAGCATCTGAGAACAGGACAAGAAGTAATGGACGGAATCTTATCCAAGATAGATTAAGGAGAAACTTCCTAACAGTGAGCAGCTTGCCTTCAGAACTTTTAACTTCAGCTGACTGTTATCTGCAGTTCAGCGGTTCTAATCTCACCGGCTCAAGGTTGACTCAGCCTTCCATCCTTCCGAGATGGGTGAAATGAGGACCCAGACTGTGGGGGGCGATATGCTGACTCTGTAAACCGCTTAGGGAGGGCTGAAAGCCCTATGAAGCGGTATATAAGTCTAACTGCTATTGCTATCTATCTATCTATCTATCTATCTATCTATCTATCTATCTATCTATCTATCTATCTATCTATCTATCTATCTATCTATCTATCTATCTAGAGCCGAGGTGGCGCAGTGGTTAGGGTGCAGCACTGCAGGCCACTTCAGCTGACTGTTATCTGCAGTTCAGCGGTTCTAATCTCACCGGCTCAAGGTTGACTCAGCCTTCCATCCTTCCGAGGTGGGTGAAATGAGGACCCAGACTGTGGGGGCGATATGCTGACTCTGTAAACCGCTTAGAGAGGGCTGAAAGCCCTATGAAGCGGTATATAAGTCTAACTGCTATTGCTATTGCTAAACTGAATAGCTCTTTGTCTGAAATGGTACAAGGTCTCTTGAGCAGGGAGTTGGACTTGAAAACCCTCCATGGTCCCTTCAGACTCTGTTATTCTGTATTCTGTTTCCCATTACTGGTGTTTAGAAATCATTTAAGTCTGAACTTAAGTCTCGTGCATAAATTTGTCTAATTTTCCTTTGAAAGTCTGAAGTGAGACCTGTGAAGACACAGGATCTCCTGGATTCTTTATTTGATATGGCTATATCCTATGATGCAAAGCTCTGATCAGAGTTATGATATAGTAGTAATTAAGTACATTTTTAGAAGAAAAATATGTCCAATTTTTTTAATCTTAACATTTCTGGGTGTTTCTTTGAGATTTCTCAGTTACTTGCCACTCAGTCCCTCCTTTCTTATCTATGCACAGAACGTCAGCAAAGGCACAGAATGTTTAACTTGTTTCATCTTGCTATTTTATTTTCAGAATAAACCATAAATAGTTAAGATTTTAATTACACGTATCAGCAAGAAAATTTTAAGTAAAATATTTTTTTTTCTCTTTTCATAAATGGAGAACATTTATTTTTTTCATAATAATGTAGCTTCCCTCTTCTTTTGATATTAGCCTCTGTATCTCCGACTATATCAGGAATTCTGCATTCGTTTCTGTTCTAAATTCATGAATCCTTCTATTAACTAAGTTAGGGAAAGAATAGTGTAACAATTTTGCTAACTTAACTTTTCAGTTCTGCTGAGTTATCTGGATAGTTCGGGTGGGGTGGGGGGGAATGCCAGGAAAATCCAAGGAAGACCAGGAAATCAAAAATGCATAATTGAGGAATGCGTGGTAAAGCATTTTCTAACAAGAAGGATACGTCCATGAAATCATCCAAAATTGCTTGAATTCAAAGGAGAAGTTACTTTATACAGCAGCATGAAAAGAAAAGACTGAAGTAGTTTCATTCATTCCATGGTTGTGGAAAACTATGGTAATGTTAAAGTAATGTAAAAGAAATACCATGACTTCTTCCATTCCAATTTCTTTTTTAGGTACAAATCTTTTTATTTCCATTTCATTCTATACAATCACATGTTTACTGTGCAACCGAGGCATATAACATTGAGTAATAAACACAGCCCTCGCTTTTATAGAGAATGCCCCCTACAATACAAACCCAATATACCGCCTTAGCCCACCATACACCCTCTTTCATCCCCCTTCAACTTTCATTCTTCCTTCTCTCATACCCCTCTACACCTACTTCCCCTCCCCCTCTATCTAACCCTAACCCTATCACTCCCTCTCTTAATCCATTCCCTCCCTTCCTTCTCCTCCTCCTCTCTCTCACTCTCTCTACTCTCCTTCTTCTTTCATTCAGCTCCTCCCTTCGGTATCTCTTACTTCCCGATATATTCAGTTTGTTCTGTTTTGACACTAACATTAATAAAAACCACAGTATACAAGTGCAATCATGCTTTAAAATTTAACACATATTATATTTCCCCCCTCCCCCCCCTCCCCCTAGATCCCCGCCTCCCTTCCCTCCCCCCGACTTCCCAGAGCCCATACATGGTATAACTTTTGACAATCACAGTCTAAAATATCTCTACATTGAACTCAGCTTCTTGCTGTTACCCAATTCCATTCCAATTTCTTGTCGGCATTACAAAATCAGTTTGCCTTTGTTTCCTTTGGGATGATTTTTTTGATTATCCAGTTTATCCACTATCCAAGCAACCTGGAATTCCGAGGTGGCGCGGTGGTTAGGGTGCAGTACTGCAGGCCACTTCAGCTGACTGCTATCTGCAGTTCAGTGGTTCTAATCTCACCGGCTCAAGGTTGACTCAGCCTTCCATCCTTCCGAGGTGGGTGAAATGAGGACCCGGATTGTTGTTGGGGGAGATATGCTGACTCTGTAATCCGCTTAGAGAGGGCTGAAAGCCCTATGAAGCGGTATATAAGTCTAACTGCTATTGCTATTGCTACTTTCTTGAGTGCTCAACGGCTGGTAGCATGTTGATCTTACTTGGGGTTTTTTGTGTGTGTTCTTCAGTGGTTTCTGTAAGCTGCCATGTGCCTTTGAAAGTGGGATAGAAATACCTTAAACTGATGTTTTTCCTGGCTATATCTGCTGCTTTAGGGAGACCAAGCAGGAAAAGCCGAGATTCCTCCCTGGAAAGGGCAGAAGAGCTGTTAGCTTTTCCCGTGTCTAAAAATAGGACATAGTCACTCTCCCATTCTTCTGAATTTCCCCGGACTGCTTTCTGAGTAGAGCTGAAATTCACACTCACAGCTACCATGTTTTAATTTCCTGAGCCACAAAGTGTTGGATTCATTCTGCTCCCCATCTGATTTTTCCTTGAACAGATTCCATTTCAATGACAAGGAGACAATGCTGGGGAAATTAGCAAACTTTGCACGGGCTGCTGTTAAACAGAGAAAATATTTTATCAAAAGTTCCTAAGGCTGTCTAATAGTTTACTTGCTGTAATAGCCGAGATGGCACAGTGGGTAGAGTGCAGCACTGCAGGCCACTTCAGCTGACTGTTATCTGCAGTTCAGCGGTTCTAATCTCACCGGCTCAAGGTTGACTCAGCCTTCCATCCTTCCGAGGTGGGTGAAATGAGGACCCAGACTGTGGGGGCGATGTGCTGACTCTGTAAACCGCTTAGAGAGGGCTGAAAGCCCTATGAAGCGGTATATAAGTCTAACTGCTATTGCTATTGCTAATTCCAGGTGTTCCCCCATCCAACTTCTCAACAGTCCAATTTTGTTTTATGTTTCAAGATCAGCCTGAGCCAGCTAGCACTGTCACCTCCTAAGGTCTTGGTAGGGAACCAGTTAATAAGTTGCTGTTAAAACTGAGGAGATCCACGTCCAGAGTACTTTAGAATCAATGCTGGATCTGTCTGATCCTGTGCCAATTATATTTTAGAAGATAAGAGGAATCAAGCTGGAAGGGACCTCAAAGATCTTGTCCAACCCACACCTTGAGCAGGAGACCCTCTACCATTTCAGACAAATGGCTGTCCAGTATCTTTTTAAAAGCCTCCAGTGGTAGAGTACAACTTCTGAAGGCAACTTCTGTTCCACTGGTTGATTGCTCTCACTGTCAAGAAATTTCTCCCAAGCTCTAGCTTGGTTAGTTTCCAACCATTGTTTCTTGTCTTGCCTTTTGGTGCCTTGGAAAATAGTTTGACCCCTTGTTTTTATGAGAACCCCTCAAATACTGGAGATAAAATTTTGTTCATTTACTACTGGTGTAGCCATATGGTATCTGAAAGCACAGGGGAGTTAGTATTTTCCATTGAAGCACCATGCACAATGTAGATGATCACCTTTCCCATTAGTAGAAAATCAGCCATCTTCTCCTCACTCCAAGTGTAAAGTTTCAACCATTGAAACATTGTTCCACAAGAAGGGAAGTCTCTGGAGTGCAAAATGGTCACATATTAAGCTTTTAACTTTTTTTTTTTTTTTTTGGAAAAATTGAGGAGTGGAAACAGTGAGCGAGTGGCAGTGCCCTATTTTAAGGCTTGACACTTAAGAATGTTGATAACTCTCCTTTTTAAATGAATAGATTTAATTTTGATTGGACTGGATCCAGAAAATTTTGTTAAAAGCAGGCTCACATATCTTATTATTTTTTCCAGGTCATTCCATGGGACTGAATCATAAAATGAGAAAGTTATTCTTTTTCTTCCCTTAATCACGGACCTTGACTAACTATCCATACATGTACCATTTTGCTAGAATTAGTTCCTTATTTAATCTGCCAAGAATAATTTGAGCTTCCTGCATTTCAATATTTATTTAATTGTCAATATTACTCATCTTAAAGGAAAACTCACCATTTCCAGTTTAGATCTCATTATTACCAGGATTTTATTAATTATTTACTTATTTTTGACCAAACTGACTTTAGCTGTATCCTAATAGACTAACCTTTGATATTTTTTAAAAAATTAAAAGTTCTTCTGAGTAGATATTTAAAGAATTCCGTTTAGTATCCAATTAAATTTTCATTTTAAACATTTTCCCGAATTGCTAATTGATGATAAATTTATTGGACTTATCTTTCTTACTAGATACTGTTGCATTGTTTCCCTGTTCATAGATAATAGAGTCACCAGCTTGCAGTTTTTAAAAGTCTTCCATTTAGCCTGACCAACTCATGGCCAATTCATTTACAGGATATCCCACTAATAAAGGAAGGGTCCTTGGTGCTCTCTGAGCTTGGCTGTTTTCTTGCAGGCTTGTTTTATTACCCAAATTAGTTAACATTATCAATGCTAGTTAGCACTAATAATGCTATTTAGTTTGGGTAATGAAACGTCTGCAAGAAAACCACCAAGCTCAGAGGGCACCAAGGACCTCTCAACCCTGAGCTGCAAATATTCTCCTTCATTGGTACCACGATCAATTCTCCATTGCTATAAAACATGATGGACCAGTTTGATATTCAGTTTATCATGTGCGCACATCTCATCTCTTTGTTGTTTATATACTTCAAGACTATGAACAGCTCCCCCACTATATTCTGCCAGAATAAGAAATTTAAAATCCCTATACGAATGAATGGGATGCCGCCTTTTATGTTCGTGTGTGCCTATAGGAGTGTTTATAAAAGATGGGGAAATGGGACCGTGTCATTTGTCATTGTTCATATTTTCATCCATCAATTTCTTCGAGAAACTCGGTGTTATATATATATCAATCCCCCTGAAATTCTCACAGGACTCTTGTGTTCTGGTTGAACAAGAAAGGCCAACATCACTTAGCCCATTTCACAGCTGGCACCTGAACTCAGATCTCCCCCAGTCCACTGGAGGACCTTTGGTGATTTCACAGCCACCCTGGGAGAACACTACCTTTTAAAAAAAAAACACATATTTTTATTTCCATTTTCATAACATATAATCACATGTATACTATACATAGCCAGTATCATATAGTATTAAATAATGATTACATCAGTTCCTCTTGTCCTCAACGCCCCAAAAAGATTAACACCCATTATTAGCTCTTCTACTCTCCATACACCTCTTTCTTCTACCTCTCTCTTACTTCCTATATTCCCTCCATCTTCCTTTCCTACTCTACTTCCCCTTCCTTTCTCCTTCTCCTCTCTCTTCATTCCACTCCTCCTTATCCTCCTCATCTTCCCCCCTTACCCTCTCTCCTATCCCTCTCTTCCCATCTTTCTTCTCTCTTCTATTTCCCACTCTTCCTCTCATTGGTGTATTTTAGCTTCCATACTACTCTACTTCCCCTTCCTTTCTCCTTCTCCTCTCTCCCCTTACCACTCCTCATCTTCCCCCTTCCCCCTCTCTCCTGTCCCTCTCTTCCTATCTTCTTCTCTCCTCTATTTCCGACTCTTCTACATCCTGCCTTCCCTCCATCATTTTCTCCTCTACTTCCCCTTCCTTTCTCCTTCTCCTCTCTCCCCTTACCACTCCTCCTTATGCACCTCATCTTCCCCCTTCCCCCTCTCTCCTGCCCCTCTCTTCCTATCTCTCTTCTCCCCTCTGCTTCCCACTCTTCCTTTTGAATTCTCTTCTGAGTGCAGAATGTTGCATTACCTGGAGGAATGATAACATTGCCCATCTAAGCCTAGGCAGCTGTAAGATTCCATAATGCAAGGGCTTCCTATGAAATATATTTCTACATGGGGAGAATTCAGTTAGAAAGGCATGGTAGTGCCGTCAAAGAATGCCAGCTCAGCTGACCTGCAAAAGAAATGAACAGAGAGTTCACTTGTGCGTTATAGGAAGGACAATGGAAGGGAGAGGTTATACTGAGCAGGGATCGGGAGGGTTCAGGAGCTCTGCTTAGGCGGCCTGCACTCTGCCCTCCCCCCCTCCCTCTTGGCTGTCTCGCCACGTGCCTCATTATTGCTGGAATTGTTGAGGTCGTGACCCCTGCCTCGTTCTCTATTGACCCCTGACCTCCCGAGACTAATCTGTGTCAACAGGCCCCCAGGGATGGAGAAACAGCCAGCGCTGCAGGTGGAGAGGGAGGAGGGGGGCCCTGGGACTAACCCCCTCCGGCTGCAGGAATTTGGTGGCGGAAGCAAAGAGACAGGATGATAAAGGGCCATCCAAGACAAGTGGATGCATTGAGATGGAGGCAGATTTAATCCCTTCTCCCAGCAATCTGCCAGACGTTGCTTTTGTGCCTCTCCTTCCTCGACCTGTCCCTTCACAGCCCCTTTTGTCGTTTCCTCTTACTCTTTTCACGCTGGGCCTCCCCTACGTCTTCTCCTCTCTCCTGGGGGCCTTCCCTTCCCCCCCCCCCATGCCTCTCCCCCACCTCTCCCCCGTGAGAGGACAGAGAGGGCCCTCTTGTGGCGGGATCCTTCCGCTGACTTCTTCCCAAAACGCTGCCATTTTCCAGGGCAGAACCCGCCAAAAGAAGAAAGCCCGTTGCGTCATTAACTCATGCCACACCAAAAGGAACCAGACGAAAAGGGAGGATTTTGCCAGCAGCGTTGATACTCACCCCAGAGGTCTGCTGATAAAACAACAGCGTTTCTTTCTCTTGCACCAACTTAGAGATTTCTTATTATTCAGGTAGTGTACGCAACTCTATTGTAGGGAGCTGGATCGGTTCAGGTGGGTCTAAAAAGATCCTGATTTGATGACATTTGTGGGCAAAATATTCCCTGTTCTGCTTTAGACAAGGTAGAAAAAAACCCCACAAGCAGAACTCTGAAATACATTGATGTTGATGTTGATGTTGATGTTGATTTTATTTATATGCCGCCCTTTTCCCCGAAGGGGACTCAGGGCGGCTCACAACTCAACCAGGGAAGGGGGATACAAACAAGAATTTAAACGACATAAAAAACAATGCATAATTAAAACACAACAGTCATACCATTCGAGAGGGGGGTGGGCAACAGCTCTTTAGCCCCAGGCCTGTCGGAACAGCCAGGTTTTAAGGGCTTTGCGGAAGGCCTGGAGGGTGGTGAGGGTTCGAATCTCCACGGGGAGTTCGTTCCAGAGGGTCGGAGCAGCCACAGAGAAGGCTCTGCTCCGACCCTCTGGAACTGATCTGGTGGGGCTTTTTCTAACGTCCTGCTGTTCATCCTTTCAATCTTTTCTATTGGAAGCCAGAGTCCATTCTGCCAACTGCTCCACAATAAAATGAAGTTGGCTTTGCTCCAAAAGCTGGCCAGTTATTCTATCCCAACCACTGACCAGTCTTTCTACCTTACCAGTGGGTGCAAGTACAGCCACCGTGAGTAACATGAGAATGTGAGGAAAAAAAATAAAATGGGTAAGAGTTAACTGAAGTATTTCGTAACAAGGACATTTGTGTCAAGTCCTTGCCTAACTCTAGAGTCAAACATGACTGCATCCAGGTAGTTCTCCCAGTGGTGTCATCACAGAAGCTTTTTTCAATGCTTCCTTCCTTCCTAGGCTAGACAATAGACATGGGGTTTCTTCTCGTGGCCTGGTTGGTCTGCTTTGCTAAGGCCCAACAGAAGAGTGAATGTAAAGCCTATTTTGAACCAAGCTCTTGTAACTTGATTGACATGGGCACTTCATTTTCTTAACAATAGGGAAGTCGTTTGCCATGACCTTCTGCTAGCATGTCTTGGCTTTCCTTTTCCCCAGACATCTATCTGGGCTTCAGTAAAGAGCATCTCTCTACACTGAATAGCATTCTAGCACAGTGTTTCTCAACCTTGGCGACTTTAAGTCCTGTGGACTTCAACTCCCAGAATTCCCCAGCCAGCTGTGCTGGCTGGGGGATTCTGGGAGTTGAAGTCCACAGGACTTAAAGTCGCCAAGGTTGAGAAACACTGTTCTAGCAGAATTGGCTTCTTCAGGTGTGCTTGGACAGATGGGTTACACTCTTCAGTTCCCCTGTTGCAAAAGTAGCAGGCATATATGATCCCCATGATTTCATGCATCTAAGATGAGAAACTGAGGATCCATTTTAAAGTTCTAGTCAGAATGAAAATGGTTTGGTTAGATGAAGAAGGGACAGATGATTCACAATGGACACAGATTTAGGTTACACTAAAGCAGTGGTTCCTAAACTTGGCAACTTTAAGACCTGTGTACTTCAACTCCCAGAATTCTGGGAGAGCTGTCTGGAGAATTCTGGGAGTTGAAGAAGAAGATGAAGATGAAGAAGGGATAGATGATTCACAATGGACACAGATTTAGGTTACACTAAAGCAGTGGTTCCCAAACTTGGCAACTTTAAGACTTGTGGACTTCAATTCCCAGAATTCTCCAGCCAGCTCTGCAGAGCTGGCTGGAGAATTCTGGGAGTTGAAGTCCACAAGTCTTAAAGTTGCCAAGTTTGGGAACCACTGAACTAAAGCAATGGACACAAGTTTAGGTTAACCAAATAAAGCTTTCATTTGTTTTATTTCCAGGGCATTCTCTAGTTCTAACGAAATATTGGGGGGGGGGTGTTGTCTCATCCAGGACATCTTCCACTTTTGTGTGTGCAACTGTACACTTCAAAATGCTTTCCTTGGGGAATCTAAAAGGCTGTGATTTCAATTTTCTTGAAATAATTGTTTCAGTATAGTAAAAAAAAAAAGGATGGGAAAATCCAAGGAATTTCATTCAAAAACATGGTGCTGGACTTAAATTTGCTGTATAAACCAAAGCCTTTTGAGCCAAACCACAACATACCATTAATGTTTCCACATTTTCTGTCAGTAGCCTCACTAGGAGCATTTGTCCCTTCTAGCATTGCTAATCAGAGGGAATAGGGCCTGCCTCTCAGCTCAGGAGTAGCAGACATAATAGCAATAGCAGTTAGACTTCTATACCGCTTCATAGGGCTTTCAGCCCTCTCTAAGCGGTTTACAGAGTCGGCATATCGCCCCCAACAACAATCCGGGTCCTCATTTTACCCACCTCGGAAGGAAGGAAGGTTGAGTCAACCTTGAGCCGGTGAGATTTGAACCGCCGAACTGCTGAACTAGCAGTCAGCTGAAGTAGCCTGCAGTACTGCACTCTAACCACTGCGCCACCCCGGCTCTCTACATCAACATCAACCTAGTCTTGATTATATTAAATCAGAACTTTGTAAAAGGTTCCTTGAAATACAAGCATAGGACTCTCCAGAAGTTTGTATTTATATCCCAAGTATGCTATTCAGGCAGTATGTATAACTGAGAGCTTCCTTAGGGCTATGGAAGACAGGAGTCTTTCGCACACAGTCCCTAAGAGCAACCCTGAAAGGGAGGAGGGGAAGCTAAAAATAGAGAATCTCCATATCTCACAACAATCATTTTATATTAAGTTTCGATGTCAGATGGCAAGTTCTTCAATGTCTTGAGTTTGAGTTTGAGTTTAAATTTATTTATATGCCGCCCTTTTCCCTGGGGGGACTCAGGGCGGCTCACAACCCAAAGGGAAGGGGAAGACAAACTTTTAAACATATAAGACAATACATAGTTAAAAAAACACAACATTCATACCATTCGGGCGGGTTACCGTCTTAGCCCCAGGCCTGACGGGATAGCCAGATTCTGAGGGCTGTGCGGAAGGTCTGGAGGGTGGCGAGGGTACGAATCTCCACGGGGAGATCGTTCCAGAGGGTCGGAGCTACCACCGAGAAGGCTCTCCTCCGCGTAGTCGCCAGTCGGCACTGACCGGCAGATGGAACTCGGAGGAGGCCTAATCGGTGAGATCTAATAGGTCGAGTGGAGGTAATTGGCAGTAGGCGGTCGTACATAGATAACACAGCATTCAAAGACAGCATAAACTTGGTTTAACTTGAAACATGTGAATGCTCTTCCCCACCTCTGTTCCAGTGAGCTTTGGTCTTCAATAATTTCCAATAATATGAGAGCTACTGCAGGAAACTGCCATTCTGTGGCAGCAGCACGTAAGCCATAGGCCTTTTTTAGTTATATAATGAATATCTGATAAGAGAAGTGGTTAGCAGGCAAATAGTAAAGACATCAGTGAGCAGGAAATTCAGAGCCAGTAGAAGACTTGCTTCTAATTCCAGAGATGTGGGCTTGGAGCCTGGACACTCTCTCTCTCTCTCTGCAGAATCTTGGTGAAATAATTTGGGTTGCCAGCCAAATCAGCCAAGAGACCATTTCTGCTTGGAAAACAGATGCCCTAAAATTGTTCTATCCAATAATGAATTCATACAACTGTTTGATTTCTTCTTCTTCTTTTTTTTTTTTACTAAATGCCCCCTTCCTCCCCCCAAATGTCAAAGCCTTTGATTCTCTGGGAATCAAACCTGTCACTAGGAAAGAAGTTTTAACACGTACACAAACATACACACATTATGAATTGGAATAGAACCCACTAAGGTGGCATGTAGAATAAATGTATTTTAGGGATGGCAGATGGCTCTGTGCGGAATTAAATACTTCATCTTTTGCCATCGTCACCCAAGAGGGACTAAAGTTATCCGAAGTCTGTCCTTGACATTCCCTGCTGTGATTTCTCCTGCAGAAGGCAGGGGAGGTAAGACTTGGCTTTCTTGGAGGATCAGGAAGATGAGGCTCAACACTTTTTTTTTATTAGCAAATTAGCAATAGCAATAGCAGTTAGACTTATATACCGCTTCATAGGGCTTTCAGCCCTCTCTAAGCGGTTTACAGAGTCAGCATATTGCCCCCAACAACAATCTGGGTCCTCATTTTACCCACCTGGGAAGGATGGAAGGCTGAGTCAACCCTGAGCCGGTGAGATTTGAACCACCGAACTGCTGAACTAGCAGTCAGCTGAAGTGGCCTGCAGTGCTGCATTTAACCACTGCGCCACCTCGGCTCTTAGTAATGGTAGAACAAGTTGCCCAGTATCAAAAGGCAGGGCTGGTTTCTTTCAGCACACTGTTGTTCCTGCTCATCAGTCATGTGCCTGTCAGTGACAAAATGGAGCAGAGACCTTCTGCTTCTTCTGCCACATTAGTACCATCTCAGCCTTTCCTCCCAAAACTGGCCGTGTCAAAGGAATTACAGCTTCCCTCAGTAATTTCTGGCTTTGTGTTGGGCGGGAACATTCTGAAATCATGTGGCAAATTTGCATCAGACAATGAAAGGAAACCCCAAAACATCACATGCATGAAGATACAAAATACCTCCCTTGCTCCCATCCTTGAGAGTCCCAGAATTTGATCGGCATCCTGGGTCTGAGGATTCAAGAGCCTTTCCTGCTTTCCAAAAGTTTCAGTGTGGCTCAAAGCTACTGGTTGGAAAACGCCACCAGGTAGACCCAAGTCAGTTTGAACAAGGAGGTTTTTTTTATATCTCAATTCCTCAGTGCCCACGAGCCTTCCACGTTAATTGAAACAAGAGATAAGTTGATCATTGAAAGCTCAGATCACCAATTATAGCCTAGGTGGAAGAGATTATTTGTATCCTATTTCTCAATCTTTGGAGCATATCACTTCCCCCCCTCCAACTGTTTAATTATATACTCATTACCATATAATTATAGATTAAATATACATTATTATGTCCTTTAAACCAGAGGGCAGGTTACATGATAATTAGCACTGGATGTGATGAAGGTGCTAATTGTACTTCCCCAAACTCTTGAATCTCTGGGTGGCCAGTATAAAGCCGACAAGAACTGCCCACTCTTGTTTTGCCCAAGCTTTGCTCTCGTCCCTCTGGGACTGACATCCTAATAGCCACTTGAAGTTGCTCAGTTAGGCGAGCTCTGAGCTCTCCGAGGGTTTTCGAAAAAGCCAGGCTTCGACTGTCTGAAGAATTGCAAGGCATCGTCAGGTTTTGCCTCTTAAGAATTCGGCAGTTTTAACCCAATCCCAAAAAGGCAGACAGCAGAAATATTATTATTAGTATAAATTATTATTACAGGTCTTCACCTCTGCACCTTTTTGGATTTAAAAAAATAACGCTCTTCATAGAATAGCCCCCTTACTTCAGCTTCGATTAGATCCGTGATGGTGAACCAATGGCGCGCATGTCAGAGGGGGCACGCAGAGCCCCTCTCTGTTGGCATACGCCCTGTCGCCAGCTGCACTTCTGGTTTCCGGTCAGCTGGTCTTCACACTTGCTGGAGTACCAAGAGCCCAAAGACCAGCTGGTTCTTTGGCTTTCCAGTGCTCCACGCCCGTGCACTTCGGTTTGCGCACTCAATGCTGAAAAGGTTCGCCATCACTGAAGTAGACCATGTAACAAAGGTGGATGTGGACCACAAACTGGAGTACGTAGTTATCCACAAAATTTGGACTTATATAGCAGATTTTTTAATATATTTTTTTCCCTTCTACAACACCTTACAGTCGTTACATCAACATTGTTATGTCATCATACCTGTACATGTATATAATATTTTGCTTCTATATTTACACACCTTTATACACAGTTCTATATATATGGGTCTTTGGTTATTCGGGTTTTCTCCCGCGTAAAATTGGAAGTGTCTTGGCGACGTTTTGACGCTTCCAATTTTACGCGGGAGAAAACCCGAATAACCAAAGACCTACATACTAACACCCGCAAAAACCTCAGAAAACACATATACATATACATATACATATACATATACATATACATATACATATACATATACATATACATATACATATACATATACATATACATATATATAATTTTTTGGCTTAATTAATTTTATTCTTGTTTTGTAGCCATTTGTACCAATCGTTCCAAATTTCATAATATTCCGACTCTTCTTTATCTTTCAATTTCAGTGTTAATTTATCCATCTCTGCACAATCCAAAGGTTTTTTTAATCACGAATTCATCCGAGGGGGTATTATTTTGTTTCCAGCATTGGGCAAATGCTATTCTAGCTGTAGTTAGCAGATGTGTTAATATGTACTTGATTTTCTTTGCATATTTCCCTTTGATTATTCCCAGTAGAAAGATTTCGGGTTTGTATTTTATCTGTCCTCCTGTAATTTCTTGCACCCATTTCCAAATTTTTGGCCAATATTTTTGTGCTTCCGGGCAGGTCCACCATATGTGATAATAAGTCCCTTGTACTTTTTTTACACTTCCAGCAGGTCGGCTTCATGTTTGGGTACAGTTTAGCCAATCTTGTTGGTGATAAATGCCAACGATAAAACATTTTGTATATATTTTCTTTAAGTGCTGCTGATCGTCTTAGTTTATAATTTGTGTTCCAAATTCTGACTTAATAGGACCTTCCTCATACACTCATGGCCAATTTAAATTGGATGCAGAAGCTTCATTATAATTTCTTTTCGCCTTGTTGTCATTTTGTATTTGGAATGTGTATTTTTACCGTTAATCATTCTTTTGTCCCCATTATGAATAGCTTCATAATGCCCTTCTAAGTGTTAGGGACCTTTTCCTCTGACTTCTAGAGCTACAGAGAGAAAGGTTAATGTTCTCACCTCTGCCCAGGGATGCAACTGCTGTCACTCAACTACTTCTAATGCTACAAAAGAATAAAGCAATCGAGAGATCCACCCTCCCATTTTATTCCCACTTTCTGCCTTTGGTTTTTAGTCCCCCCCAAAAAAACAACATAATAATAAAACAAGGTAGTGTAATACACATGTAAAGTTCCCTTTGAACATATTACCTCCCATTATGAGTCTGAACCCAGCCAATTCATCCTGTCCTCTGCGTGCACAAGTCAGCCTTTAGTTACTCACATGTTGTAAAGGTCAGTAACCAGATACATTGCATGTGTTTTATATACATTAAAGCTATAATTTTAGTGATTCCCAATGAAGAACACTGCGTGCTCTTCTTTTGTGATATGTTTGCCATACTTCTTAACTCTCTACAGGTGGAAATAATAATAAGGACTCAACAGTAGACAAAAATGCTACATCCAGTCTAAACATCTGGCTGACTATGTGACCAATCATAACAATACAGGACCTGCAAACAGAAGTAGAATGATTGGGGCAAAAGAAAGCAAAGATATACCAATAACAAGCGCCTTGGTGCAATCCTAAAACATCTGGAGCGCCTTGAGCTCCATTGGCATTGACAAAATCGCCATCACTCAACTGTGAAAGGCAGTAAAACTGGAACAGCTTTCGTCCTGTGACAATACCTTTAATGCCTTCAACCGAGGTGGCGCAGTGGTTAGGGTGCAGTACTGCAGGCCACTTCAGCTGACTGTTATCTGCAGTTCAGTGGTTCAAATCTCACCGGCTCAAAGTTGACTCAGCCTTCCATCCTTCCGAGGTGGGTGAAATGAGGACCCGGATTGTTGGGGGCGATATGCTGACTCTGTAAACCGCTTAGAGAGGGCTGAAAGCCCTATGAAGCGGTATATAAGTCGAACTGCTATTGCTATTATCTGACTACCCAAGTCCTTGAGAAGGGCTGAATAGGTAGGCAAAAGTTCCAAAGAGTCTATACATCTGGCTGACTGTGTGACAAATCATAACGGTAATTCCTATGAAGGTGAAAACTCAGTTTAATTTAAATCACTCCCATCTTGGAATTATGGGGATGGGAATGAACAATTCCAGATTGTGCTTCCATCTTTCCTAAACTCCAGCAATTGTTCCTGGATGTGGCACACATCCCAGTGCCAGAAACAAGAGTTTCCTCTATGCTCGTCCTTTACTTAGCCCGAGACTGCCTGTTTCAGCTATCCAGAACAGCTAATTCAGAAAGGGAAGAGAAACAGAGAATGTGCACTGGCAGATAATAGAGGCAGGAGGGGCTCAAGAGGGGCAAGTGGGTTAACTCTTTCTGGAGCGTGCTAATGTAAATGGATTCTGGAATGTACTTTGTAGCCACCTTTCGATGGTGCAATGTTTCCCTAATTACATACGAAGGGTAAAAGCAATACTTGCCATGATGTTGGGAATGTCCAAGTGCATTTAGAGCATAGAACAAAGAAGAACAGAGTCGGAAGGGACCTTGGAGGTCTTCTAGTCCAATCCCCTGCTCAAGCAGGAGACCCTTGGACAAATTGTTATCCAATCTCCTCTTGAAAAAAACCCCCCAGTGATGGAGCATTTATTGGCTACGGAGCAAATGTAGGCTCTGTTGCCTTTAAAAGTTCTCCAGCTCCTTGGCTGGGCCTCCCCTGTTCCAGCCTGAGGCCCCCAGATGTCTTGCATCGCACACATCTGTTTGACAGCTTATTTTCTGTGGTGGAGAAAGCTGCTGTGGCTATGGGTTTTGGGAGGGAATGTGTCTGCTAGCAGAGGGAGAGAAAAAACAATTGTGGAAAGAAGGTTGGGAGAGCCAAGTGGAAAAAAAAATGGATTTGTGGTTGGGGGAGAGGGGAGAGGGGAGGGGTATGTAGTGCAGAGGTGTCTGGGGTTTGGGACAAGTCTGCAGCAGAGTGCACCGTGTTTCCTTCTTAGAGGGAGGCAGACTTTGCAGATGTGCATGTGGTGGAAGATGAATTAGCACTGTGTGTGTGTGAAAGGGGTGCAGAAACCAATGCTTTTTGGGGGGGACTATATGAGGGGAATTTCCCCCCCTCCCCAAAAAAAGAGCTTGTGCTGTTGGGCTTGGGAAGCTGCCCTGTGCTGTATGCGCCTCTTGGTACCTCCTGGGATCCAGTGTAAACAATAAAGTCTTTGTTACTTTGACCTGTTGGCCAGGAGCCAAGCAAATTCTTTGCGTATTTCCTCAGCTGAATTCCCTCCTGCCATCCCGCTCCCGCCTCCCAGCCTCCTCCAAATTTGCTCCTGAGCGCATAAGGGAAGGCAATGTGCTGCAGCAGCAACCAGAGATTCATCCCAAGCCCACCCCTGCCCCCCTCCCTCCCCAATGCCTTGGCTGCCCCTCAAATCCGGCGTCCAAAAGAGTCCCGTTCCAGCCTTTTAGGCGAAGACGTTAACAGGAAACTCTAGCAGAGAGCTGGTCTTGAAAATGTGCCTGTGCATATATGGAATTGGTGAGCTGGGTCTTCTCTGTGTGCGGACCCTGAATGGCAGCGGATGGTTCAGGTTTAATACTGCAAAAGAATTGGACGCCGTCGGCTTCACAGGGAAGACCACAGGTGCAGGATGAGGACAAGTAGAACAAAAGCTTAATTTTGTGCAAGAATTCTTTTCTCCCGGTCTTTGCAATTAAGTCGTGCAATTAAGTTTATTGTAGTGCTGGTGTTTACTTCTTGAACATACAAAAAGATTATTGCAGAGCAGTGTTTCTCAACCTTGGCAACTTGAAGACGTCTGGACTTCAACTCCCAGAATTCCCCAGCCAGCGAATGCTGGCTGGGGAATTCTGGGAGTTGAAGTCCGGACGTCTTCAAGTTGCCAAGGTTGAGAAACACTGTTGTGGAGGTTTCGAGCATGTGCAGAGCATCTTTCTCTCAGCACTGAACAATCACAAGCTTCCCCATGTGCAATGATGAACTTGTCAAGAGATGTAAGGCGCCGTTAGATGAAATGTTGACTAATGTGGGTGAGGAGAGGATAGCAAAAAAAAAAAAAAGGTAATTTCACAGATTGTTTCTTTCATACAGTTGTTAGCCTACCTAAACAGCAAGACTCATTGGGACATGAACGCAAATGTAGTCATCTGATGCGCTCAGCCAGTCCAGTAGTCCAGGAAAGCCATTAAAACCTGGCTGTTCCGGCAGGCCTGGGGCTGTTGACCTTAGTGTTAAGGTCCAGCCCCGATTAGAACGTATGTGTGTTGTGAATTTTAAACTATTTTTTAAACTTATTTTGCTTTTCTTTTTTTCTTCTTTCGTTGTAAGCCGCCCGGATTCCTCCGGGATTGGGCGGCCTATAAATTTAATAAATGAAATGAATGAATAGTAATTTTAGTTCTCCTTAATTCTTGAAATAAAAGGACTGGAAAATATGGGGTGATGTTTCCCCACTGCAAATAAAACACACTTGGATGGGACCTTGGAGGTGCTCTAGTCCAACCCCGTGCTCAAGCAGGAGGCCCTATAAATTATAATTAACACAGTAGTTTTTCCACTAAGAATGGAAAGCAATAGCAATAGCAATAGCAGTTAGACTTCTATACCGCTTCATAGGGCTTTCAGCCCTCTCTAAGCGGTTTACAGAGTCAGCATATTTGCCCCCACAGTCTGGGTCCTCATTTCACCCACCTCGGAAGGATGGAAGGCTGAGTCAACCCTGAGCCGGTGAGATTAGAACCGCTGAACTGCAGATAACAGTCAGCTGAAGTGGCCTGCAGTACTGCACCCTAACCACTGCGCCACCAGTGCTGCGCCACAAAGGCAAAGTTATGGAACTTTGTAGGAAATGTAAGGACAATTTTCAAGTTTCTGTGACACACTTTAAGCCCATCCCTAGGTGAAAAGTCACTTGTGGTTGAAATTTATCTTTCGTAAAACTAGCAACAGAATCGCTATAATTATATATGGGAACCACAGTAGTGGACCATGGTCGTGGTGACACAGCTGCCTCCTTCCCTGACACTAAGGGCAGATTAGTGGTTGCAGGAATGAGATCTTCTAAACTTGCTTCTAAGCAAGGAGACACCAGTCTTTAGAACAGAATGGAAATGCAAGATTCTACTGTCAGAGAAAGACGGAAAGAAACACAGGACCGAACTGTCTCCGAGAAGGAGGAGGATGATACAAAAAGGCCTTGTCAATATCTCGCTAGTCTCCTTGGGTTTGAGTTCTGTTTAAGAGGCAGGAAGAAAGCTGGGACGCAACAGGGAAATGGGGAGAAGGGAAATGGGAGATGAAAAATGATGGGTGAGCCTAGGGATTGTAATAAGAAAATTGCTTCCAGTCCTAAAGTCTGCAATTGTGGGTTAAAATTATAACCATTTCCCCAAACTACATCTCATCATAAATCTCCACATCTCATCCCATTCACCCAACAACAGGAAAAGCAAAGCCACTGTTGGGGGAGATTTTATTTATTTACGTTAGTAGAAATGTATGGAGGGGCTTGTTCAGGGTTGGAATCTGAAAAAAATAGCGAAATTGAAAGATGATCAGCCTGTTAGTAAAATCTGTTCAGTCTTCTAGATTTGTTCCACTCTAGAGCTGCTGCCTTCCTCCCTAATTAGAATAGCCACACAAAACAACAACAACAACAACAAGAGCAGGCAGTTAGCAAAGTGCAAGGTAAATAATGTACACAGACATAAACTGAGAAATTAATCTTTAATATAAGCAATCCTCAATTTATGACCACAATTGGGATGGAGTTTCCATTGTAAACCATTGTCATCATGTTGAGTCAGAACCAATTTTTACAGTAGCTGTTAAGATTCAAGATTCAAGATTTAATGAATTTGTATGCCGACCAATCCCGAAGGACTCCGGGCGGCTTACATAAAAACAGTTTTAAAAATACTAAAAAATTTAAAATACAAAGACAAAGCAAATTAAAAGAACACAACATGCACTCAACCTTAATGGGGCTGGAACCCAATCAAGGGTCAACAGCCCCAGGCCTGCCGGAACAGCCAGGTCTTAGTAGACTTTCGGAAGGCCGAGAGAGTGGGGAGGGTCCGGATCTCTGGGGGTAGATCATTCCATAGGGCCGGGGCAGCTACAGAGAAGGTCCTCCCCCGAGGAGCCGCCAGATGACATTGTCTAGTCGACGGCACCCGGAGAAGGCCCATCCTATGAGATCTTACCGGACCGGATTTTAAGCAAATCATATGGTTGCTAAGCAAATCCAGTTTTCCCAATATTTTTTTTTGCTAGAAATGGGCAAAATGGGTCACAATCTGTGATCACGTGACTGCAGGACTCTGCAAATAGTCATAAATTGTGAATGTTGCATTTTTTTTAAGTGTTGTCTTTGTCTATTTATCCCCCTTCCCTTGTCTATTGTGAGCCGCCCGGAGTCCTCCGGGAGTGAGCGGCATACAAGACAAATAAACTAAACTAAACTAAACATAAATGCAAACTGTTTGCCAAGGGCCCAATGACACCACTGCAGCATAGTACAATAGTTGTAAGTGTGAGTACAGGTCATAAGTCGCTTTTTCTGAGATTGTTGTTAAATTAGTCATAAATTGAGGATTACCTGCAATCTATTATGTGACTAAATCATATTGTATGAACAAACTATTTAATACAACTTATTAGGAAGAAACAAGCTTATCATTTGTTGTCTTCCATTTTGGCAATATAGAGATCCTCCCATTCTTTACCGTGAAATGATTTTGGGGTGAGCTCACGTAAGCCAGTGGGGTGAGTTTAGGTTGCTCCACTGCTGGGCTTATCGTGACCCATCAAAACCGCGGACGACAAAATCGCGCTCGACGAAAGCGCGCATTTGACGTCATCACAGCGCGACGAAAAAAATTAAAAATTGAAATAAAAATAAAATTAAAGCAGTTAGGTTTAGGGTTAGGTTTGGGGGGGTTAGGATAAGGTTTTCGCTTTATTTTTACATTTATCGATCACAGCGCGATGTTTTCGTCGCGCTGTGATGACGTCAAATGCGCGCTTTCGTCGAGCGCGATTTTGTCATCCGCGGTTTTGTGGTGGAACCGGGCTTATAACTGCAAGAGGTTCTTGCTGTGCTCCGTTACAGCCACAAAACTTACCTCTTCAAGATTTCTGGCTAGCTTTCTCAACCTGATGCAAAACTGAAATGCCTAGAGTGTTTGGCTTGAAAATTTGTTCAAGGTATGCTTGATTAAGTAAATAATGTTGGATATCCTTATGCTTCATGTACTTGTCTTAAGTTTCTCTAAAGTGCCTTTTGTCTCTAAATGTTTTGACCGTGTATCCTAGTAGTAAATGTGTATTCAACAGCATTTCTGAATGATTGTAGGTATAGGGAAATTGAAGGGAGATTAGAAAATGCCCAAACACCTGGATATTTATAGCTCCATGCACACGCTAATCTTTTATGTGGGGTGGGAGGAGAGATTGAATGCAGAAGCAGATGTTACAATATTTGCCCTGGATTGAGATAGAAATAAAACCTTGAAGCAGAACATAGGAATGGCAAGGCAGGAGCTGTGCTGAGATAGCCAAGGACTGCAAAGGCATTGAAGGAGATTCCCGGTGGTAGAAGGAGGAAGAGGAGGAGGAGGAGGAGGAGGAGGAGGAGGAGGAGGAGGAAGAGGAGGAGGAGGAGGAGGAGGAGGAGGAGGAGGAAGAGGAGGGAGGAGGAGGAGGAGGAGGAAGAAGAAGAAGAATAAGAATGAATGAATGAATGAATGAATGAATGAATGAATGAATGAATGAATGAATGAATGTTGAATGTTGATTTTATTTATATGCCGCCCTTTTCCCCCGAAGGGGACTCAGGGCGGCTCACAACTCAACCAGGGAAGGGGGATACAAACAAGAATTTAAACGACATAAAAACAATGCATAATTAAAACACAACAGTCATACCATTTGAGACGGGGGCAACGGTTCTTTAGCCCCAGGCCTGTCGGAACAGCCAGGTTTTAAGGGCTTTGCGGAAGGCCTGGAGGGAGAAGAAGAAGGAGAAGGAGAAGGAGCAGGAGAAGGAGAAGGAGAAGAAGAAGAAGAAGAAGAAGAAGAAGAAGAAGAAGAAGAAGAAGAAGAAGAAGAAGAATGGTTATAATATTATCTTGTACATTTTTTAAAAGGCTTTTCCTTAAGGAGTGCATCAGTTAAAAGCCAAAGCAATTCAAGATCAGAAACACTCTCTGAAGTCATTATTTTGTCCAATGCAGGCCAAAAACTGCCTCTTCTTTCTCTCTCTACTTTTCTACTAATACAAATTCTTATTTTATATGACCCAAAAGCTCACCTGGGGTCATGCCCCTGACGGATACAATCAGCACCCCAAAATCCATTTCATACAATCCAAATGAGGAAGAAAAGTTTATCGTTCTACACTGCAGAATATTAGGAGTGAACACATCCTGAAACTTCATATCCCTTGGGAAAAATCAAGGCTGTGCCTCTATCCCTCGTGCCAGCAGTTTTTAAGATGGAGAGGCACTAACAAACATCTCCTCTCTGGCATTACGTTTTGACATGATACAGTGCAAGCATATCTATCATCGGATATGTTTGGAGTGCAGACTGCCATATCCTGAAGACTTCAGTTAAGAATAGTACAATTGCAATAAAACAGAATTAAAATGCCTTTGAAACCTCCCCACCTTTTCCTGGCTTGAGGCACTTCCACAAGAAACTGTTTCTACTTTCTCTTTTTTTTCAAGGCATTTGAAAACTGGTTGTGTGACATTTTTTCCTCCTGTGGATCTTGGAAAGCTAAGAACGCAGCTACGCCATGAGTCAATCCCTTTCCCTCCAGTAGAAATCATCGTTCAGAATGTGCCTTGGTTTCCTTAGCTGCAAGCAGCTCCTGGTATAACAAAATTTCATTATCAGAACTCCGCACAGAGAGGGGGGAAAGTTGCTTGCTACACACCCTCCCCTGGGTTTTCACTCCCTATTGTGTGAACTTAGCTGCCTCCTTCACAAAACCAAACCAAAACATTACCTGAATTCTTATTGTGTGGGGAAAGTTGCCTGTCAGGATGTTACTCTTCCCACATGTTCCTGCTGAAAGGGGTGATGATAGCACAGTGTTTCTCAACTTTGAAGACTTTAAATCCTGTAGACTTCAACTCTCAGAATCCCCCAGCCAGCATAGCTGGCTGGGGGATTCTGGGAGTTGAAGTCTACAGGATTTAAAGTCTCCAAGGTTGAGAAACACTGTGATAGCATAATACATGTTTTGTATCTAAGCATTTCCCCCAAATCTGCCACCACAATTTTATATTACAGCGTAGGACCTTTCTGGGTGTGGGAATGGGAGGGGAGCTTATCTGAGCACCTTGGCTGTGAGGGCAGATGAGGGAAGAGCTTGGTGTATATGGATCCAATAGCAATAGCAATAGCAATAGCAGTAGACTTATATACCGCTTCATAGGCCTTTCAGGCCTCTCTAAGCGGTTTACAGAGAGTCAGCATATTGCCCCCAACAATCTGGGTCCTCATTTTACCCACCTCGGAAGGATGGAAGGCTGAGTCAACCCTGAGCCGGTGAGATTTGAACCGCTGACCTGCTGATCTAGCAGTAGCCTGCAGTGCTGCATTTAACCACTGCGCCACCTTGGCTCTAATTAGCAGGTATCCTGGGCCTAAGCCATGGAGTGCTTTAAAGGTCATAATTAGTACATAATTAGTTTTGTATTTATTTATTATTTTTATTTTGTTATATTGTTGTTTTTTTTTAATCTCCTGTAAGTCACCTTCAGTCGCCTGGGGCAAGTAGATGGCAATATACATTTTTTTTAAAAAAAATAAATAAATAAGTAAAGATAAATAGTTAAAGGGAAACCTCATGTCATCTGTCTCTGGCACTCTGGACCTCTGGTCCATAGATGGTCTCAACCGTGACCCGTCAAAACCACGGTCGACAAAAGCGCGCTCGGCGAAAGTGCGTACGTGACGTCATCACAGCACGACGAAAAAAATTAAAAATTGAAATAAAAATAAAATTAAAGCAAGCCGATTCACATAAAGGTAAGGGTTAGGTTTAGGGTTAGGGTTAGGGTTAGGTTAAGCGTTAGGGTTACGTTTAGCGTTAGGTTAAGGGTTAGGTTTAGGGTTAGGGTTAGGGTTAGGTTTGGGGGGGTTAGGGTAAGGTTTTCGCTTTAATTTTACATTTACCGATCACAGTGCGATGTTTTCATCGCGCTGTGATGACATCACGTACGCGCTTTCGTCGACCGCGGTTTTGTCGACCGCGGTTTTGTGGTGGAACCGGTCTCAACAAGAGGCTCAGGAGATCTTATAGACTATGATCAGAAATCAGGTATATAGGATTATGTTGAACGTTTAATTTGTCCTGCGGGTAGATGAGAGATCAATGTAGCTTGGGACATGTATTTCCTACTGGTGGACTTATTTCTGTGCACCCATCTAGGCATTCATTTCATTAGAGGTTCATGGTTCTGTGCTATGAGTGGTTTTCATACAGGTTGACTGTTTAGTAGCCACTATCTTTTCTTCTTTTTATTTTATTTTAAACAACCCTGACTTTCCACTATGCAAATATCTGCTAATGGGAGTTTACTAGGCTGCCTTTACTTGCTCTTAATTTTCTGAGCAGGGATTAATCTATAATGGTCCAATGTGGGATGGATACTTTGGAATAGCCAACGTCGTTTCTTTGCATCTCAGCTCTGAGTTCAAGGGCATAACCCAGCTAAGGAACTAAGGATAACTTTGGAGAGATCAAGCGGAGAGGGGAGGGAGAAATCTATGCCCCTAAAATTATTGCCTTAGGATGCCAGGGGAGGTGGCAGCGCTGTTGTTGCTTACTTAATTAAGAGCAAACACCAATTTGAGTCTGCCACCCTCCTATTAGCTATGCCAAGGGCTGTTATCTGGGAGCTTCCAAGTCACATCACATGTCTCCCATGAACTTCCAAGAGCTGAATGCTCTTTGCCTTCTTTCATACATGTTTTCTGTCACTCCGCACTTGCAAAAAGCTGTCGCAAAAAAAATTTCTGGTTCCTTCTAGTGTCTAGTTTGCAAGACTGAATAGTGAAACACACACACACACACAAACACCACACACACACACACACAGAGATAGAGAGAGAGAGAGAGAGAGAGAGCTGC